>NW_021834783.1:0-68483 GCF_006345805.1 Octopus sinensis
GGAGTTTTTGTTGTTGATTTTTTTTCTTTAAGGTCGACGTTTTTGAAAGAAATCGGGAGAAAAGAAAATATGGCGAGAGAAAAAAAAGGGAAAGAGTGTTCTAAAGGAGAGGAAAAGTTTGATGAAAGCATGGTAAGAATTGTGGTTTGCGCCTGAAGACGGTAACGTGCCCCATTTTAACGTCGAGAAACAAATATGGACGTTGCTTTGAACGGAAACGGACACTGACGTCATTGACGTTTCCCTTACGTCACGACTCGGTGTGACACGTGAGCGTTGCGTTCCGCCAACCCCGTCGCGAGTTCGTCGCCGCCTTCGCCGTCATCGTCGTCGTTTTAACGAAGTCGTTGGGTGACGTTGGTTTTGAAAAGGAAGAGGAAAAGTAAGAGGAGAGAACAACAGAGAATGGTTGACCTCCTACCACACGGCTATGTCATGTGCTTGCTAGACTAGCCTCGTTGTGGAAACTGTATTGAACTCTTTCGGAAAGTTGAGGTTTTGAAGGAATATTGATTGATTTGCGGCGAGTTTGATAAAAGATAATAAAAATAAAGTTATCGTCGAAAGAAGTAAACATCCCACACGCAATTCTGATTTACAACGGAATCCATTTCATTTTTAGTCGAATAAATGAATCTCAGTAATTATTTTTTTAAAAGCCTAATATTTATTCTAGCGGTCTCTTGCGAACCTCTAAGTTACGGGGATGTCAAAAAAACCAACACCGGTTGTAGAGCGGTGGGAGACAGGCAGACACAAAGACATGCACGCACACACACGCACGCAAAACATATAATCGTCCTTTCTACTACAGGCACAAGGCCTGAAGTTTTTTGGGGGTGGGGAAGAGGCGAGTCGATTACATGGACCCAACTGGTACTTAATTTATCGATCCCGAAAGGATGAAAGGGAAAGTCGACCTCGGCGAAATTTGAACCCAGAACGTAGCAACGGGCGAAATACCTATTTCTTTACTACCCACAAGGGGCTAAACACAGAGGAGACAAACAAGGACAGATAGGCGGATTAAGTCGATTACATCGATCCCAGTGTGTAACTGGTACTTAATTTATCGACGCCGAAAGGATGAAAGGCAAAGTCGACCTCGGCGGAATTTGAACTCACAACGTAACGCAGACGAAATACCGCTAAGCATTTCGCCCGGCGTGCTAACGTTTCTGCCAGTTCGCCGCCTCAACAAACATGTAAGATATACACAGCGGACTTCTTTCACTTTCCATTTATCAACTCCACTCACAAGGCTTTAGTCGGCCCGAGGCTATAGTAAAAAACACTTGCTCGTCGTCGGGAAGTAGGTTTCTTACTACACAATTTATTATTGTTATTTATCTTTTTTGAAAACTCGCTGATGTTTACATATTTCAGTGAAAGATTGCACAAATGGCATCGTAAGTTAGGGTGTTGCAATCACAATCGTCAGGTAGTGGATTCGGTTCCCGGACCGAGCAGCGCGTTGTGTTCTTGAACAAAACAGTTCATAGCATGTCAGGCTGCAGGTGAGAGAGTGGTAGAATCGTTGGCGTGTCGGCAGAGATGCTTTATGAGTTATCTTCCAGCTGCCTACATTCTGGGTTCTAATCCCACCTGACTGGAGAAGGAAACAGGAAACTGTTCCAGTATTAGTCCCAAATCTAGTCATGGAAGTAATCTACTTGACGGTGGAAGTGGGGTAAGGGCCCTCCCAGGTCATATAGAGAGTGCTGGAGAAAGTTTACATGCACAGGACTTACCAAGGGCAGACAACCGCTCGACTCTTATCATATTTTACATTTATTTAATTTATTTAAATTATTTCATTTCGAAGTGTAAGCGTCTAGTTGAACAAGAATCTTCTGATATGGCTCAGGCCAACCAAAACTTTGTGAATGGGTGGGGTTGATGGAAACTGAAAGAAGCCCTTTGTATGAACATAAACCTGAAAAAAGAAATAAGTACTGAGATTAATTAAATCGACTAAACCCTTTAAGGCAGTGCTCTATCATGGCCACATGCCAATGACTGAAACAAGTAAAAAGATAGCCTCTTCTGGGCGCAATCGGTCCAATGTAGACACCTATACTTTGGCTTCTAGGAGAACCGGGTATGTCAGGTGATGCGCTGGCAGAGGGAATGGAAAGTAAGTGGGTTCTATGAATAAATGTGTGTTCTTTTATCTTATACTTGTTCACTCATTAGGCTACGATCATGCAGTGGGACTGAACTCGGAACCATGTGTTTCAAATATAAGATAGAAGCAGCGCTAGTGTAATAACATTATCAACCACACATACTTAACGTATATACCGGTTGGCTGCGATTTGACATGGTGGAGAAGACTCTCTCAAAGTGCCGGGTGTTAAAACACCTGAACGTTATGGACAGGCAAGATAACTCCCCTCTAATACCATCCAGGAGTGATGGACATTGATGCTTCGCCATTTTCGTGGCTTATCAACATCACGTAACCGAACAGGATCTGAGATGGATCATTTCATCAGTTCACGTGCAAACTATGTGTGGATGTGCCCGGACAATGCATACGAAAAAATAAATTCAGATATGAATTAACGCTGCTTCCATTTCCTTTCAGTAAAGGCAGATAAAGTAGGCTTAATGTATATTTACATGGAATATTAAATACAGAGTACGGAATGAAGTAAACGGAAGAAGTTATGTAATCGTTTTGTCTCGACAGCTGTTTCATGTGCACCACGGCTTATGCCGTAGACACATTCTTATGTAACAAGGGTGCATGATGTCTTAGGGGTGTGTAATAACATAGGTCCGAATTAATTTATTAAGCAGATCACCTTCATTGGAAGGAAGATTCCAAGGTCGTATTTTCATAAGTAAAGGTTTATAGAAAACATAATAGAGGTACTAAGGAAAATGTTCGAGGGAAGATAAGAAACGGTTAACGAGGCGGGGAAATTAAAGAGGAATTAGCAGAATGAAACTCAGAGAGAGGAGAGGTAAAGACTATTGTGCTCGCCTTAGAGTTGTTAGGTAGTTTGTTAAACAATACAGAAAAAAGGAGAGGCAACAGTAGCAAACGTCATTAAGGAGAAAGCAGGTTATAAAGGAAGAAAGACGGCGAACTGGCAGAAACGTTAGCACGCCGGGCGAGATGCTTAACAACATTTCGACTGCCGCTACGTTCTGAGTTCAAATTCCGCCGAGGTCGACTTTGCCTTTCATTCTTTCGGGGTCGATTAAATAAGTACCAGTTAGTAAAGGGACAAGCTAGTTTGTACAGTAAAAATTATGACGATTTCATGTAGTTGGAGAAAGTTTTGTAGCATTTGTGATAACATTCAAAAATTATGTCAGAGAATCGATTTAGCTTCGAGGTCTTGTTGTGGCGAAATATAGTGAGCGGTACGTGGCAACATACTGGACAAACGCACCAATCTGCTGTCGAGGAATTCCGCTGCAAACTATGGAACAGGACAGATTATAGAGTATGTCCTTATAGGGTATGTGGATTGCGAGGGATGTAGAAAACGAGGTAAATTTTCAGATTAACAGGTGTGCACGTTAGCGTTGCTTAAAATGAATCGTGGTTCCGATGTAAAACCAGTAATGACGTGGGCATATGGTTGTAACTATACATTTAAGCACATTATAGTACAAGCAATTCGTTCAATGGACACTTTGGGAGCATCCCTATCTGCCGAACCAAATTTAAGCTAATCTAGACTTAACTCTTTTGTTTTTTTATATTTTAAAGTTCCTCTAGAGTGAATGAATTCCCATCACTTGGATAATTTCAGTGTTCGACTTTGAGCCCTACAATTTCTAATTTGTACTTAAAAAAAAAAAAGACTTCTTCCAGGGGAGACTAATCTTTATAAATTACTTGTCCGGGTTATCTCCCCTGGTTATTCTTTTTTTGATTTTTAAAATTCAATACCTATTTCTTTACTACCCACAAGGGGCTAAAGACAGAGAGGACAAACAAGGACAGACAAATGGATTAAGTCGATTATATCGACCTCAGTGCATAACTGGTACTTAATTTATCGACCCCGAAAGGATGAAAGGCAAAGTCGAACCCGGCGGAATTTGAACTCAGAACGTAACGGCAGACGAAATACGGCTACGCATTTCGCCCGGCATGCTAACGATTCTGCCAGCTCGCAATACTCTTTAATTCCATTCTAAGCAGAAGTTTTCAACAGGTAGTTTGTATAGGTGAGATCTAGGTACAGGAGGTCAACCATTCTCTGTTGTTCTCTCCTCTTACTTTTCCTCTTCCTTTTCAAAACCAACGTCACCCAACGACTTCGTTAAAACGACGACGATGACGGCGAAGGCGGCGACGAACTCGCGACGGGGTTGGCGGAACGCAACGCTCACGTGTCACACCGAGTCGTGACGTAAGGGAAACGTCAATGACGTCAGTGTCCGTTTCCGTTCAAAGCAACGTCCATATTTGTTTCTCGACGTTAAAATGGGGCACGTTACCGTCTTCAGGCGCAAACCACAATTCTTACCATGCTTTCATCAAACTTTTCCTCTCCTTTAGAACACTCTTTCCCTTTTTTTTTCTCGCCATATTTTCTTTTCTCCCGATTTCTTTCAAAAACGTCGACCTTAAAGAAAAAAATCAACAACAAAAACTCCACAAACAAACAAAAAAAGACACCATTCTCCCTCAAATCTCTTAGAATTTCACGACATTATTTTATAATCACACACAAAATATACCTACACCACTTAACAAAGTAATAAATATATGATATAATCGCTTAAATTCCCGCAAAATCGATCGATCGAACTTTGCTAAGTTCTTTCATGACAACGTAACTTTTCCTCTCTCTCCCAACTGTTGTACGATAATAGTTTCCCCTCTCCTCTGTGTGGGTGGGCACATTTATATATACATATATCTATATATATATATATATGGTCATTGCAGCATTCCTCTCTCTCTCTGGTCAGTGTTGTTATTGAAGTTATGGAGGCAAGACAATAGAATCAATGATGTACCCACATATATATATTCCTTCCTCCTCTCTGTATTATATGTTACCACCCTATTTGGTTTCATCCGTTATTTCCGTCTTCCCCACGAATCCTCACTAATCTCCGTCCCTGCTGCTCACCTGGTCTCTACCTGTCATACTTTTAATCAAAGGTGGGTATAAAACCAAGTTTTTTCTTTCTTTGTTCTTCATATAACACACACACACACATGCAATTACTATTATTATTATTTATTGTTTGTATTATTTTCCGTTATGTTCTTATTGATACAGCATGCCTTTAATCGAAAAGTCTCTCCATCCATGACCTTCTCGTCGTTGCATATCAAATAATAATTTCCGATTAAGGACAAGGGCCTCAGTTTTCAGGGATGCTGGGGGAGAGGGATTGATGTCGACGTCGGTGGAGTTTGAACTGGGAACGTAAAGACCCGGAGGTAACACTGCGAGGCTCTAAACGGATTCTGCAGGTTCGCCACCTTCATAATAATAATAATAATAACAATAATTCTTTCTACGAATAGACAAGGCCTGACATTTTATGGGGAGGTGGTTAGTGGATTAGATCGATCCCAGTACTTGACTGTTACTTATTTAATCGACCCATGGAAGACAAAATGTTAGTCTGGGATTTGATCTGAGAACCTAAAGAACTGCAACAAATATCGCTCAGCATTTTCCCCCACCCCCGGGGCTTTAGAACACAACTCGTCGGAAAAGGATGAAAGGTGATGGTAGGAGCAAAAGAACCGCAATAAGTCAAGTAAAGACAGCAATTATACTCGTATAGTCCACCAAAATACTTGAATAGTTCACAATAAAATACGTTATTCGGTGTCCTACGGTAAGAGTTTCGTTTGAGGGAGATTTAGCTACTCTTTTGTAGCAGGTAGTGACCCCGAACGCACCCGTATGTCATCGACCTGTGCTTTGCGAACGTGATCTTTCTTTACTAAACACATTTAGAGAATTTTTTGGTTATATTTGGCTCTTAAAACTTTTGTCTAGATATATTTTTATAACAACAATAATAATAATTCGTTCTGATCTTGGCACAAATCCAACAATTTCCAGAAAAGGGGACAGATGGGGACAGCTGGTTACACCGACCCCAGGACTTGACCGCTATTTCATTTTATCGTCCCGGAAAGGACGAAAGGCAGAGTTGTGGAACAACAACAACAACAATAAATGTGCAAGCAAGCACTTGTTACCTTCACACCTATCATGGAATTTAAACAACTCTTCTTCTGCCTAGAGTTGTGTTTTCTTCCCGTCTGCTTCCTCACCGAGGAATGAGAAATAACAGTTGTTATTTCTAACACAGGCAGAAGGCCAGATTTTTTTCTTTTTTTTTCTTTTGCAGGAAGGGTAGCAGTTGTTTATAGCACTTTATTTTATTGACCCAGAAAGTAGGGAAAAAAACAATTTTGAGACATGGGCTGGATTTGAACATAAAAAAGCAGAATAAACTACCGGAGAGTAACCGTAAGGGTCAAACTAAAGCGTTTTTAGCCCGTTATAAAAAGAAAATTATAAAAGTGATAATGATTTCAACTGGCAACAAAAGACCGTATTTTAACGTGTATAAGGAACCCCCTAATTTTGGGGTTCTTAAAATTTGGAAAAAATAAGGATTATAATACTATCCGTGTGTAAGAAACTCCCATATTTTTTAAAACTAAGTTTTGACAAAAATAGATTCCTTATACACGTTAAAATACGGTAATATGTTGATATCAGTGCTTTGCTGGAATTTATTTTATGAAAGGCGAAATGCTTAGCAGTATTTCGTCTGTCTTTTATGTTCTGAGTTCAAATTCCGCCGTGGTCGACTTTGCCTTGTATCCTTTTGGGGTCGATAAGTACCAGTTGCGCACTGGAGTCGATCTAAACGACTGGCCCCCTCTCCAAAAATTTCAGTCCTTCTGCCTAGATTAGAAAAGATATTTATCTTATGAAACCCTAGAAGGGTGACTGCAAAAAGCCAGCCTTGGTAGTATTTGAACTAAGAACCAGGGAAAGAGCCAAAAGAAATGCCACTAAGCAATTTGCCTGACATGCTAAAGATTTTTTTGCTAGTTTGCCAATTAATAATAATACTGTATGCCCTGATGCAGTACCAGGCTGTGGTTCTCATGGCTTCTGATCATAATTGATTGGAAGTGTTAACATGTACATGTTTTATCTTGATGTAAAAGATGGGCTACAGCAAATATTCTGCTCAATACCACAGATTTGCTTGTCAGCTGCTTAACTATAACCAGTTGTGCATGTCACTTAATGGCTGATGCTATGTGCATCTCTTATCACAAGCAGAAATAGTGGGGAAGCCTCATAACCATGTGTTGAGAAGTGTTTCACCCATCATCCTTAACCCTTATTCAGGGATGTTTTAAGCAGGATGAACTCGACCTGAAGAAAATTATAAGTGGGTTCCACCTGTGAGGTCATGTGCTGCTCATCTTGATATGAGGTCACCATGTCACACACATGGTTTTTATGTATGTGCCTGGTGTATCCTTATCAGATAGTATATAGGGCTTCGTATATTTGTACCCCACCATCACTTTGATGGCATGCATTGCTCTCATCGTCATAATAATTTTTAAATTTTGGCACAAGGCCAGGAATTTTAGAGATAGAGAATAAATCAATTAAATTGACTCCAAGTTCTTCACTGGTACTTATTATCGACCCCAAAACAAGGATGGGCAGATCTTGTATGCTATGTTCCTTTAATGCCCTAAACATTTTCCCCTTGAATATGCTGTGCATCTTTTATACCATCAATTATGGTAATTCCTGTATTGCCATGTAGTCCAGCACGGTTCTTGCTTCACACTTTCTTTAACTGCATTTTAACAAGTAGCCTGTCTATGTATTCCTATAAATTTTCAATATAATCAAGATTTTCAAAGTATTTAGTGAAAAACCTGTAAATTTATGTATTGGTATATATATTATGTTGGTGTTGACCAATTGAAATCTCATGTAATTCGGTTTCTATTTAAACACTTTGCCCCTGGCAGCTCCTCTATGCTGATGACCTGATCTCATAGCAGAATCACTACCAGAACTAGAAAAGAAATTTCGGGTGTGGAAGCAAGGGTTAGAATCAAAGGGCCTTAGAGTAAATGTAGCAAAGACCAAAGTTATATTAAGCAGAATGGCGAACTCAGCACACACACCCTCGGGCAGGTGGCCCTGCTCGATCTGTAGGAAAGGTGTAGGTAGAAACTCCATAAGATGTACCCAGTGTAAGCTATGGACGCATAAGAGGTGCAGCAACATCAAAGGGAAATTAACTGATAAGATAGCTTTCATGTGCGGCCAATGCACAGGGACAATAGACACCACAGATACTCAGAAAACAGATTCCATCACACTCCAGGGGAAGAAACTAGAAGTATTTGATAGTTTCCGCTACCTGGGTGACCAAGTTAGTAGTGGAGGTGGATGCTCAGAGAGTGTCACCACTAGAATACGAATAGCCTGGGCTAAGTTTAGAAAGCTCCTACCCCTACTGGCGACAAAGGGTCTCTCACTCAGAGTGAAAGGTAGATTGTATGATGCATGTGTGCGAACTGCCATGCTTCACGGTAGTGAAACATGGGCCGTGACTGCAGAGGACATGCGTAGACTTGAAAGAAATGAAGTTAGCATGATCTGCTGGATGTGTAATGCCAGTGTGCGCACACGACAGAGGGTAAGCACCGTGAGAGAAATGCTGGACATAAGGAGCATCAGATGTGGTGTGCAAGAGCGACGCTTGCGATGGTATGGTCATGTACTGTGGATGGACGAGGAAAGTTGTGTGAAGAAGTGCCGCTCCCAAACAGTTAAAGGTATCACGGGGAGAGGTAGACCCAGGAAGACATGGGATGAGGTAGTCAAGCATGACCTCAGAGCGTTGGGCCTCATAGAGGCAATGGCGAAGGACTGAGATCTCTGAAGATATGCTGTGACTGCAAAGACCTGGGCTGCTTCCTGCACCAGTTCCACATAGCCCCTGCCCATTCAAAGTACCTTGGATTCCAGAACATCCCGCTGTGCTTGAGACCTATTGAGTCAAGTACATGAACATCGAAATAAATATCAATGGAAATAGTAGTTGTGATACCTGTGCCGGTGGCACGTAAAAAGCACCATCCAAACATGGCTGATGCCAGCGCTGCCTTGACTGGCTTCTGTGTCGGTGGCACATAAAAAGCACCATCCAAACGTGGCCGATGCCAGCGCCGCCGTGACTGGCTTCCGTGCAGTCACTGGCTTCCCAGACCCCGGTCGAACCGTCCAACCCGTGCTAGCGTGGAAAACGGATGTTAAACGATGATGATGATACCAAACCATCTGACATTGCCCCTGGCTTTATGGTACAGACTTCCCATTTTAAAATCATCTAAGTTAAAACTTTCCATTTAAATTTCATGTTAATTTATGTTGGAAACAACAACTTAAAAATGACAAAGTTAATTCATTAAATTCTTTGTTATTTAAAAGAAAGTTAATGTGTAAAGTGAAATAATGTATTTCAACAGAAATGTGGTAACTCAAAGGTTAAATATCTCAGTATTGTCTTAGAAACAAGCTTGATAGTTAAATGCATAAAAGGA
This sequence comes from Octopus sinensis, assembly GCF_006345805.1. Classification (NCBI taxonomy): domain Eukaryota; kingdom Metazoa; phylum Mollusca; class Cephalopoda; order Octopoda; family Octopodidae; genus Octopus; species Octopus sinensis. The sequence continues at coordinate 9,605 of NW_021834783.1, forward strand.
TAAATTGTCTTCATTTAGAGCATGGACTAATGTCTTAGGATAACCCCTATGAAGACAGTTAAGCCATCATCACGATTGTCTTTTCTTGTCTTGAGACTGCATTCACCCGGGTTGTGATGAGCTGGCTTCATTTATCCTCAATGCTGCATCTCTCACAAACGCTGACCAGACCTGGCGATTTGGGGCTAACGACCATATGATCTCCAACCACTCCTTATTCCAGCGGTGAATGCCGTAGATATGGGGTCTAGGTTGGGTTCCAGATCAGCCTTGACTATCATCAGCCAGGTTTTCGTTGTCCACCACAACCGCTTTCGCCAACCCTGAAGGGGAGCTGGGGCAATTGCTTCGTAGATGAATTCTCCTGGTTGATGATGGAGGGCATGACCCAGCCAACGCAGACGTCTCGTTAGAATGACTTGTTGGAGGGAGGTGATTTTGCACTGTTGTCGCACCGAATTGTTGGAGACAAAGTGATACCATCGGACATGAAAGATGCGGCGTAGACAGAGGTGATCGAAGGATTCTAGTTACTTAATATCTTCCACCCTCATCGGCCATGACTCGCTGCCGTAAAGGAGACTTGTTCTCACTAGGGAACTCATTAACTTCATTGGTTGAAGTTAATGAGTTGTTTCAGACAGCAAGCTGGCAGAATCATTAGCTCACTGGTCAAAATGCTTTGCACCATTTCATTCGTCTTTATATTCTAAGTTGAAGTTGGTTGAAAAAAGAAATAGCAGTTATGCACTGTGGAGGTTGATGTGATCGACCTGACCCTCCCTTGTGTCAAAATTTGAAACTGAATTTAATGGGTTGTTTGTTGTGGAAGGGTATCCAGCTGTAGAAATCATGCCGAAGCATACACTGGAACACAGCACAGTCCTCTGGCTAGTTGGGTGGTCCTGTCAAGCCATCCAATCCATGCCAATATCCAGGTATCCACCCTCCCCCAATGTACTCTTTAAATGACAATAAATGCATTGTTGATTGTCTTAGAAACAAGATTGATGGTTAAATGCATAAATGGATAAATCAACTTCATTTAGAGCATGGTTTAATGTTCACATGTAACATTTCCAACGGACTCCCTTCAAAATGCGATGGGTGCTTGATTTAGGGATTCCGCTCTCATGAGTCATTTGTCATACAGATTTTTGTGGGGAACAGTGAAGGATTTCCATCAATTCTTCTTCCTTTAGGACAATTCCTTTTCTCTTACTTTCTTGAATGTTCCTTATGGATGTCATACACAGTTCCATCTGATTCAAACTTATCTTGGATGCGAGCAGTGTTGCATTGCACTGGTGGATCTTTCTGAAAATCACTTCAAATTGTCTTAGCACTTCCACGATGTTTTAATGCTTCCAAGTCGCACTTTTTCATGAATTTTCTCCTTGAAATCTTTGTCATACTTCTGCCATTATTAGGATCAATTTGATCCAAAAAGAAATGAAAAATCCAGTGAGTTATGGAGAGTCAAAATGCGAGTACATTTTTTTGGCACACCCTGTAGAAGACAGACATTAAATGATGATGATGATGATCCTTTTGATTGAAATTGCATTCAATATTTCGTTGCAGCCAAAAATGGCGAGCTGACAGAATTGTTAGCACAGCAGGCAAAATGCATAATGGTATTTTGTATATTAAAGCAGCGAGCTGGCAGAAACGTTAACGCACCTGGCTAAATACTTAGCAGTATTTCGTCTGTCTTTACATTCTGAGTTCAAATTCCACCGAAGTTGACTTTGCCTTTCATCCTTTCGGGGTCAATAAATTAAGTACCAGTTACGCACTGGGGTCGATGTAATCAACTTAATCCGTCTGTCTGTCCTTGTTTGTCCTCTCTGTGTTTAGCCCCTTGTGGGTAGTAAAGAAATAGGTATTTTGTTTGTCTTTATGTGCTGAGTTTAAATTTTGCTGAGGTTTTGCCTTTTAAACTTTTGTGATTGACTTTGCCTTTCTTCCTTTCAATAAAATGAGTACAGGGGTTGTCATTGACTTGCCCAGTCCCACCAAATTGCTGGCCCTGTGCCAAAATTTGACAGCAATGCTTCATTGCAGCCTATTGAAAATGTATTTATCTAACAGCTTCTACTTGTTATCTTAGTAAAATTCAATTCTCTCTTACAGATGACTGAAGATAGTGCAGGGGTGATAACAGTCACCTGTGGAAATTTGGTTGGTAAACTACATATGGAGAAATTTATTTGTCCTGGCATTCACCGAGAATGTATTGAGTTTGAAGGCCGTTTTATCTCTCCGAAGCTGTTTTCTGTCATGGGCGAGAAAGAAAAGCTTAAAGACTGGAAGAATGCTGTTCGAATGAATGGCATCCAACTCAGGTATTTCATCTTTGATCTGTTTCATTAAAGTTTTCGTTACCAAACCGCCCAAACCCGCCCGAATTTACCTATTCATATTTAAATGAGAATATCAGAGCAAATCTCTTTAGTACATTCGTGAAAACATGTGATTATGCTTTGTAAACAGTTAATCTACAGTTTTGTACAACGATCGACGTGTAATTTTAATTCCCTGAATTTTGGGAGATTTTTTTCGGCATCGATTTTTCTTCAACTTTGAAAATGGATAGGAGTTTCATGTTATCAAGCATTGATTCCGAATTGGAAAATTTGTGAAACAAATACTGGGTACTGTTGTGGATTTAGTTTTTATACAGGGAAACTAATGTTAGTCAGCATGACTTAGGGTATGATGTGGTCTGGACGTTATTGTTTGAAGTGATCAATGCGGAAACAAACTTACGCTGAATGTAAACAAACACAAAATGGGGGTTCAGATTTCGGAAAATTTGTGAAGCAAATACTGAGTACTGCGTGGATTTAGTTTTTATACAGGGAAAATAATGTTAGTCAGCATGGCCTAGGGAACGATGTGGTCTGGAATTTATCACTTCCATACCATAACCAGGGCCGTATATTATTTTTTGACCGATTTCTTTAGTTCAGTCAAATTTACGGTGGATTCCAGTATTTCACTTTATTCCACCTTTATGGTACACCTGTTGTGCACTAAATTCAACAGATGATATAGTGATGTGCACAATTCTTCTTTATCAAAATTTTGTTGCATACCCATTTGAATATTAGCTGATGATTCATTTTCTATGGTGATGTTTAAACAAAATTTTAATATTTTTACCTTTTGCTCAATTAAAAATTTTAATATTTTTACCTTTTTGCTCAATTTACGTGGATTTACCTGTAATTAAAGTCACTTTGAGACAAAAGTTATGCAATAGAATTGATTAAGAACCCTTTCTTTAATTATGTTCCAAATATCACATTAATATGTTGATAAGTAAAAAAGTTACAGTTATTTAATGAAACAAGCCTAGATTCATGATTATTTTAGAATTTAATTGAAACTCATGAGTGTATTTCGGTCAGAAATATAGTAACGAAAGGGTTAAAGTTTTTTATCACAGTTTTTACCTTATTTGGAATGGAGGCACCACCTTGAAGAATTTTTAGTCGAATGAACGAATCAATTCCAGTACTTTTTTTTTTCAAAGCCTGGTACTTATTCTATCAGTCTCTTTTGCTGAAGCACTAAGTTACAGGACCATAAACACAAACACATACACAATGGTCTTTCAGTTTCTGTCTACCAAATCCACTCACAAAGCTTTGGCCTGCCTGAGGCTGTAGTAGAAGACACTTGTGCAAGGTGCCATGCTGTGGAACTGAACCCGGAACCATGTGGTTGGGAAGCAAGCTTCTTATCACACAGCCACATGTTAATCTATTCTAAGAAATTTAATGATATCAATGCAGTAATGCTTCATGTTTATAAACAAGCAAAGTTTTGGGAAATTAAAGAATCTCTTTGTATAGAATTTATTGATTTGTATACTTTGCTGATACAAACAACACTTAATAGTCAAGACATCACTTTTACCATTTTTATGTCTCAAGCTGCCCCTCCACTCCTGGTCCTCACTTACTACATTCACTTCTACCCCCATCACTACTCTTGCACATAGCTAAGTGGTTAGGGTGCTCAGCTTACGATTGTAAGCTTGTGAGTTTGATACCTGGCAGTATAGTGTTTCCTTGAGCAAGACACTTTACTCCATGTTGCTCCAGTCCCCTCAGCTGGCAAAAATGAGCTGTAGCTGTGATTCAAAGGGCCAGCCTTGCCTCGTTCCATGTCGTGCTGAATCTTCCTGAGAACTACATTAAGGGTCCCTGTGTCTGTGGCGAGCTGGCAGAATCATTAACACGCCAAGCGAAATGCTTAGCGGTATTTTGTCTGCCGCAACGTTCTGAGTTCAAATTCCGCCGAGGTCGACTTTGCCTTTCATCCTCTCGGGGTCGATAAATTAAGTACCAGTTATGCACTGGGGTCAATCTAATCGACTTAATCCGTTTGTCTGTCCTTGCTTGTCCTCTCTGTGTTTAGCCCCTTGTGGGTAGTAAAGAAATAGGTACCTGTGTCTGTGGAGTGCTCAGCATCTTACACATTATTATATTGTGTGTATGTATTTGTGTGTGTGTGTATCCTAGTCTTGACATCATGTGGTGTTTGTAGGAAAAGCATTTGGGCTGTAGAAAATCTGCCTCAACAAATTCTGGGTACTATTAGCGAACAGTGGTCCCGGTGTGTGCACACGCGCATCCGCAGTAGCTAGTCGTAAGTAGTCAATCTTAAATAATTTTTAAACTAAGTAAATAAATTATTTTTATAAACAAACTAAGGTTAGGGTTAAAAAGTCATTGTTGGATCGACTACTTATGAAGAGCTAGCGCGGATGCACGTGTGCACGCACCAGGACCACTGTTCACTAGTAGTACCCAATTCTGTGTGGCCCATTCAGGCTTGGAAAAGTAGATGTTACATAATAATGATGATGATAATACAAATGTATAAAGTGGTGTAGAGTTGTTCTAAATGTCTTCACTTTCATTCCCTTCAGGAAGTACATTGAATCAGGACAGTTGGATTTTACTAATCACCAAGAGATGTGTACAGGTCGCTGTGTACCGCACGCACCTTTGAAGACAATGGTATTTGATGATGGCACTTTGGCCCCAATCTCAACTCTGCTGGCAGAGACTGGGATTAGCATTAAAGAAAACAATTATCTCTATGTTTCTGAACAGACTTCTGGCAAAATTGCTGAAGCAGTAGGAAGTCAGTATACGTATGTTAATCAATCTCAAAACCAAGATGACCCCGATGTCAAACCAAGTGTACAGGTTCTGCATAGAGCTGTGACAGCTGAAAACACTGAAGAACAACAACAACAACAGCAGCAACAACAACAACAACCACCTGATGGTATGTAATTTGCTATTTATTAACTAATGAACATCTATCCTTGTGCCTCTTAATCTTTCAAACGCTCAACTGGCACAAAGCCACTCCTGCTTCAATACGATTTCCCGTGTCCTCCAAGCCAAGAAGTTTTGCCTTGCAAATTGCTTGGTGACCCTGTTGGTGTTGGTGCCATGAAGGGCATCCAGCTGTAGAAACCATGCAAGAACAGACAATGGAGCCTGGTGCAATTCCAGCCTTACCAACTCCTATCAAACTGCCCAACCCATTCCAGCATAGAACAATGACATTAAATGATGATGATGATGATGATCACTTCTGGTTCCTTTTTATTAGGCAATCTACCATAGAACCTAACTCTTTCCTCTTTCTTTTTGTTTGTTTTGTTTAAGCTCTGCTTCTTCTAGAAATTCACATCTTTTAATCTTTTACTTGTTTCAGTCATTGGACTGTGGCCATGCAAGGGTTACTACCTTAAAGGGTATTTTTAGTTGAACTAATTAACCCCAGTACTTTAACTCTTGTACTTATTCTATCATTGACTCATGACAAACCACTTACAGGGATGTTAACAAACCAACACTGGCTCTTAATGAGTGCTAGGGGACAAACACAAAGATGCACACACACACACACATATATATTGGGTCATCCCATAAATAACAGTTATTTCAATTGGATGAACTAAAAGTCGGAGGACAGGATAAACTACCTGCATCAACTTGCTATAAAAGCAGGTAGTAATTTTACCTTGTGCTTATTCTTGGTGCAAATTTTGAAGAGTACTTTTTTCAGGAAACCTTTGGTCCCCTTGTGAGTCTACTTCGGTAGGTGGAAACTGTGTAGAGCCAATCAAATAATGTATTTTAATTACTATATTACACTGGGTGTAGTTAAGGCAGTGAGCTAGCAGAAACGTTGGCACGCCGGACGAAATTCTTAGTGGTATTTCGTCTGCCGTTACGTTGAGAGTTCAAATTCCGCCGAGGTCGACTTTGCCTTTCATCCTTTCGGGGTCGATTAAATAAGTACCAGTTACGCACTGGGGTCAATGTAATCAACTTAATCCCTTTGTCCTTGTTTGTTCCCTCTATGTTTAGCCCCTTGTGGGCAATAAAGAAATACATATTAGACTGGGTGTAGGCGTGGCTGTGTGGTATGAAGTTTGCTTTCCAATCACACGGTTCCAGGTTCACTCCCACTGTGTGGTACTTTGGACAGATGTCATCTACTATAGCTTCAGCCTGACTGAAACCCTGCTCTGGATGGACTGATTTAATAGACGGAAACTGAAAGAAGCCTGTTGTATCTATGTGTGTGTGTGTTTGTCACCCACCATCACTTGACAACTGGTGTTGATTTGTTTGTCTCCATAACTTAGCAGTTCAGCAAAAGAACCGATGGAATAAGTACCAGGCTTAAGATGAAAAGTACTGGGGTCAAACAAATCGACCCCAGTACTAAAATTTCTTCAAGGAGGTGCTTCAGCATGGCCACAGTCTAATAACTGAAACAAATAAAAGATAAAAGATATTCTTTTCTACTCTAGGCACGAGGCCTGAAATTTTTTAGGGGAAGGGGTCAGTCGATAAGATTGACCCTCAGTACACAACTGGTATTTAATTTATTGACCACGAAAGGATGACAGGCAAAGTTGACCTTGGTGGAATTTGAACTCAGAACATAAAGACATGAAAACTGCTAAGCATTTCCCCCAGGGTGCTCACGTTTCTGCCAGCGTGCTGCCTTAAAAGATAAAAGATATTATCACAAGAATGGTTTCCTGCTGGGTTTTATTTATATTCTTACAATCTTTCCAAAAGTGAATTGTTTTCGCCTTCTGTTGAAAGGCTGTCCTAATTGTCAAATGCTTGAAGCATTTTTTAACTGGATGTTTGTTGATTTTTGACAACAATGATTCAATTTTTTGATCCATGCGATTTCTTCTCCTTCACTTTGAATGGGTTTCCACTTGATAGATGGGTCTTCTCCCTGACTGTTCATTGAATTAACAGCCAAGTAGTGTTGGAGGCACAAAACAGCACTCAGTACACCAGTACACACTGTAAAGTGGTTGGCATTAGGAAGGGCATTTGGCCAAAGAAGCTTTGCCAAAGCTGCAATTGAAGGGCAATGCAGCCCTGTGGCTTGCCAAATCCTGTTGAACAAACCACACACACGATGAGCTTCTTTCTGTGTCTGCCTATCAAATCCACTCACAAGGCACTTTTGTCAACCCTGGGTTATAGTAGAAGACACTTGCCCAAGGTGCCCAACAGTGGAACTGAACCTAGAACCATGTAGTTGGGAAGCAAGCTTCTTATTCACACAACCACTCCTTTCTAGTTTCCATGAAGATTATTTTCTTTACTTCTTGTTTTACATATTTCACGTCCTTAATTAAAGCAATTTCTAAAAATTCTTTGCAGCCCCTTGAAGCCTCAATCTTCAGGGCCTTGAGTTGTTTCTTGAATACAATATTTAAAGGAAGATATTTGGTCCTGTAGTTTGTTTGGTTTATCCTATTGAAAAAGGTTTACTGTGGAATGTATTTTGAACACTTCAGTTGCGGACACTTGACATTTCATGTCAAGTGCCAAATTAAATATTCTATACTTCAGTGCTGTGCTTATCTCGAAAACTCTTTTTGTTTTAATAAGTCAAAATGAGTCTTTTTTGGTTTTGTTTCTTTCTTTTTGCAGTTTTACAGACATTTCCTCGTGCTAGTTCTACTGGTGAGATGGCTTATGTTGGAGCACAGCCCGGTGGCTCTGGTAAGGTTTGAGCTCACGACTGTGATCATCGCTCTAGTAGCTTAACCACATAGCCATTGTACTTCATCAACTAACAACTGTTCTTGTTTCATGAAATACTTACCAAGACACATTCTCACACTGATAAATAAACTCCTTAGTATCTCTGTTATTAATCACCATCATCATTTGGCACATGTGGTCGTGATCCCTGTGCCAGTGGCACGTAAAAAGCACCTTCCAAACGTGACTGATGCCAGCGCCGCCTTGATTGGCTTCTGTGCCGGTGGCACGTAAATAGCACCAACCGATCGTGGCCGCTACCAGCCTCCCCTGGCACATAAAAAGCACCCGCCTCACTCACAAAGTGATTGGTGTTAGTAAGGGCATCCAGCTGTAGAAACACTGCCAGATCAGATTGGACCCTGGTCGAATCGTCCAACCCGTGCTAGCACGGAAAACGGACGTTAAACAATGATGATGATGAAAAGCAATGACATTTGAACACCTGGAGGTTTGCTTTTCTATGTTAGTCTGTTTTACTGGCATTGACTAAGCTAAAGATATCTTAGTGGTTTTTGTATTGAGGGAAAATACTAATGAAAGCTAAACGAACCAACTGAGTTGATTGGAGACAAATTAGAATGTCATCTTTGCCATCATTGTTTGCTTTCCATGCTGTCAGGAGTTAGAGGGGTTGCCACAGTTTGCAGAATTACTACCCTCTTTGACATAGTTGCAGGAAAGCACCTTGTTCTTGTATTTTGTACTGGCAAGGTATCTATGGTTGGATGTACTTCAATCATTTTACCGAATGTACTGGGTGCATTTTATCATGGTGCCAGCTCTAGGCAGGTTGTTATGTCCTCAGTAAGAATAAAGGGTCCTTTCAACCTTAGGATACCCCTGCTTGTTTACCGACCTCTTTGCAGAGTGAATGGGGTACAGTTTATGATGGCACCAGCACCAGTGAGGTTACCTTCTACTCAGCAAAACTGTTGCAAATCTCAGTTCTCTCTCCCTCTCCATATTTCTCTGCTTTATTTTGTGCAACAAAGCAAACAACAAACATAATCTACAAAGTGTGGGAGGATTGATGGAAACAAACTAATATAACATCACCATCATTGTCGTCATCACTTTAACGTCTGTTTTGTGACGTGTCTGTGTCATTGTTTTGACATTGTGTGCTGTTGCAAATGAGCATCATTTATGTACAGTTTTTCCATGAAAAAATATCTGGCTATGGGGAGGTGCATGGCTTTGTGGTTAGGGTGTGGGATTCATGATTGTAAGATTGTGGTTTCGATTCCTGGACCAGACCATGCACTGTGTTCTTGACCAAAATATTTCATTTTACGTTGCTCCAGTCAGCTGGCAGGAATGAGCAATCCTGTGGTGGACCATGAGGAATATATTTTCCAGAGAAACTGGGAAACCAGTCCTATGCTCCTGACGGAGTAATATGGACTAACCGATGGGGAAATATTATGTTGCTTGGAAACAGGTTAGGGTTGGCAACAGGAAGTGCACCCAGCCTTAGAATCTGCCTCAGTGAACTTCATCTGAAGCCCTCAGATGTCTTTATTCCTTACTCTTCGCTTAGAATACACTCAAAATAATTTCATTACATTCAATCTCTTTTTCTCTTTTTGTAATCACCAGGCAGGTCTGTGTGGTTAGGAAGTGTGCTTTGCAAGTGTGTGATCTCAGGTTCAATTCCAGTGCACAACACCTTAGTTTAATTGTCGTCCACCACAGCCTCAGGTCAACGAATTGAAAGTGCGTGGCTTCATAGTTAAAGTTTTCGGCTGACAATCGTAAGGTCATGAGTTCAATATCCAGCACCACATTGTATCCTTAGGCAAGACACTTTATTTCACATTGCTCCAATTCATTCAGCTTACGAAAATGAGTTGTACCTGTGATTCAAAGGGGTCAGTCATGACAGTCTGTGACACACTGCATCTCCTTGAGAACTACATTGAGGATACGTGTGTCTGTGGAGTACTCAGCCACTTGCACATTAATTTCCCCATTAAGCCGTTCTATTGATTCTATCAACTGAAACTCTCCTTGTTGTAACTGATGCAAAGCCAGTTACGTCAGCCAAATCTTTCATCATCATCATCGTTTAACGTCCGCCTTCCATGCTGTCATGGGTTGGACGATTTTGACTGAGGACTGGCAAACCAGATGGCCACACCAGGCTCCAATCTTGATCGGCAGAGTTTCTACAGCTGGATGCCCTTCCTAACACCAACCACTCCGAGAGTGTAGAGGGTGCTTTTTATGTGCCACCGGCATGGGGCCAGTCAGTCGGTACTAGCAATGACTTCGCTCGAATCTTTTTACACATGCCACTGGCACAGGTGCCAGTAAGGCGACGTTGGTAACGATCACGCTCGAATGGTGCCTTTTACGTGCCACCAGCACGGAGAGTAAACTATGAAATCCTTTGGAAGGACTAATCTCGTTCTTGGGGGGTAGACTTTAGCTTCTGGTTTAGCACTACCACCACTTGGCTTTTGGGTGTCTTTGTTAGTGTCCATTCTGTGCCAGTGCTCAGGCCAGATCTCTCAAATGACAACTTCCTTTCTTTCTCCTATCAGTCTTGCAAAGGATCATGGGTGCTACTCTTCTCTGGCTAAATCAGTGGTCCTCAGCCCTTTTTTTTTTACTATGGACCCTTTTGATTCCTATTTTATTCTACTGGACTTCAATAGCCATTCACTGCATATAAAAAAGAAATCCTACTGTATTTTTATAATTAAATATTACTAGGGATTGTATAAAAATATTAAAATATTTTGTGTATTGTAGAATTATAACCAACTTATTGCAGTTAAATTTTAAATAACAAACTCTTATATAGACCCCCAAGGGTCATATGAAAACCACTGGGCTAAACCACTAAAAATAAACAAGTGAAATAGTCCAGAAGAATTTTTTGAATTCTCTTACAGTTGATTCTAATATTCTATTCTAAATTAATTTTTACATTCTAAATTCTATTACATTTTCATTTATATATATATACATATATATATATATACATCTTAGGAGTCAAACTTTCCATTGAGTGTATAATTGTTTACTGTTATTCCTTGAAGAAATGATGTTCGTGTTTTTCGTCTCTTGTAGAAAGTCAGCTATTTTGGAAAGGAATCATTGAGCTCGGACTTGCTGATGAAATATTTCGGGAATTTAAGAACACCTTGGACAATATAAAATATAAGCTCATTCGAAACCAATGTCCACTTGAAGGTAAGTTTAACTTTGTTATAAATCAATGTCAGATCAGTCCTGAATGAGCGTACCTAGGCTCTAAACCAGGGTTTCTCAACATTTTTACCCTTGCATAACCATTAAAATAAATTACATGTCTCAAGGAACTCCTGCACAAAAAAATTATATACCATGTCTTTCTCATATTTTTTTCATCGTAGTTCACGTAGTAAATATCATATATATATATATATATATGGTTGTTATATTTTTTTGATAATATAATAGGTTAGATAGGATGATGTCTATATTACAATAACCAATAATATGTTGTACATTTATAGTAATATTAGCAGTATCGCCCGGCGTTGCTCGGGTTTGTTTTGACCCTTTAGAATTGGAATTTTTGAAAAGTAAAAATTTTGCATTATGTAGCTTGTTATTCTCTTTAAGTGAACATTTTTCTGTTTGAAATACATCAAAAAATGGCGACACAGCAGTAAAAAAAATCGTAAAAAATAGGGATTTTCATAGAAAAAAATCACATTTTTGGTGTTAACATAGTCCGATTTGAATTTTTTATTCTACGGAAGGAAGAGCAAGCCTTCTTCTATCATACTCTCAATTTTGGTCAATTTGCACCGCAGGGTCTTGGAGGAGATAGTGTTAGTTGAAGGCTACCCAAACCTGCCATACACAGACAACTTCAGCTTTATATATAGAGATTATGATCATGAAATTAGCATTGGCTTATTTCTTTCTCATGGAACCCCAGTTGAGAAACACTGCTCTAACCTATTGCAGCCATGACTGTCCTGTCTTTTATTGAACATTGTGTATTTAGGACTACATTATTCAGTGTGTGTCTCCCTTTTTAAGGTGATAGTGTGTAATTTCAATGCAATAGTTGTAAACGAGTATCACTGTTGTACAAGCAGTGTCCTTTATTTCCAATCTTCCATGAAAACATGTCTGGCGGTGGAAAAATATTGTCTTGCTTAGAAACAGGTGTGTGTGGGTGACACAAAGGACATTTGGTAATAGAAAAATCTGCTTTGACAAATTCTGTCTTATATTCATGCAAAATATCTTTTGAAAGTCGTGAGCTACAAACTGTGGTGTTGTAGTCAGTTGCCTTGTCAACAAATCATTGCTCACTTTATGCTTTCAATGACATCATCATCACCATTTAATGTCCGTTTTCCAGCACGGGTTGGATGGTTTGACCGGTGTCTGGGAAGCCAGGAGGCTGCACCAGGCTCCAGTCTGATCTGGCAGTGTTTCTACAGCTGGATGCCCTTCCTAACACCAACCACTCTGTGAGTGTAGTGGGTGCTTTTTCCGTGCCACCGGCACAGGGGCCAGAGGAGGCTGGCAACGGCCACGGTCGGTTGGTGCTTTTTACGTGCCACTGGCACTGAAGCCAGTCAAGGCGGCGCTGGCATTGGCCACGTTCGGATGGTGCTTTTTACATGCCACCGGCACTGGTATCACAACTACAATTTCCATTGATTTTTGATGTTGATGTACTTGACTCAATAGGTCTCCTCAAGCACAGGGTCGAAACGGTGTTTCTTTACTTGCCACCTGCACAGGAGTCAGTCCAGTGGCACTGGCAACTGCAGGGTGCCAGTCGTAGGACTTGGATGGGAAATAAAAGAACTCTTACTTGAAAACCGGGTAAGGCTTGATGACAGGAAGGCCGTCTGATTGCAGAGCACTGCCTCAGTTAATGTAAGATGTCAAAGCCTGGAAAAAGAAGAGACAAAAAAAGACATAAAACAAATTGAGAAAGAATTTCTTTTCTGGTATCAAAACCTTCAAGTCTGTTTTATTACTGAAAATTGATTTGAAGAATAATAATAACATTGTAATATCATTCCATATCATTGCAAGACCGTTAGTATGCTGGGCAAAATGCTTAACTGCATTTCATGTTTGTAGATTCTGAGTTCAAATGCTACCAGGGTCGGTGTAATCCACTTTCCACTGCTCTGAAATTGCTGGCCTTGTGTCAAAATACTTCACAGTATTTCGTCCATCCTTAAATCCTTAAAAATGTTTTAGCCCGAAGGCCACGGCCATGCTGGGGCACCACCACTGAATGAGATACACTAATATGTAAATCCACCTCTGATACATGGCACTTGATCAACAAGGGATTTCGATGCTGCTGCCCGCATCTGCGTCTCCTGTCGTGAGGTAGGTTCATCTGGGACTCCCGACAAGAAGAGATCCAGTTTAGTTGTAAAGAAACCCACATCCACACCATGTAAGTCTCTCAGGCATTTAGGGAGGATGTTAAAGAGCTGTGGTCCTCTGAAACCCAAGCTGTTGCAGTATCTGGACCTGTATTTTGATGGTGATGTTGGAATCTTTGGCACCATGCAGTGGCGCCCTGTTCTGCGGTTGGGGTAACTTTGAATGCCAAAGTTTGGGACAAGACCCTCCAGGATTTTCCAGATGTATATCACCGCATATCTCTCCCGCCTCCGCTCTAGGGAGAAGAGGTTTAATACTTTCAGTCTTTCCCAGTAGCTTGATGTTCTGAGTTCAAATTCGGCTAAAGCTGACTTTGCCTTTCATCTTTTTGCGGTCGATAAAGTAAGTACCAATTGTGTACTGGGCTCGATGTAATTGACTTATCTCCTTCCCCCAAATTGCAGGCCTTGTGCCAAAATTTGAAATTAGTGTTATTCCATATGCTTAATTATGAATTGCAGAAGTGCGGAAGGTTTCTAGAGTTGTCAGTGAACTGGGTTTGACATCGAAACTGAAATACAGGTTGGCAGCTCACAAGACTGACATGGAACGGCAGAAAGATAAACTTGATAAAGAAATGGAAGGTAAAGTGTCTACATTCTTTCGTTTTATTTTCTTTGGTGGTATTGGTTTGAAATTTGTAAGTTTAGGTTTTTCGTTGAGGGGGGGGGGGTGATTCAAGCTGTTATTGTGGTAATTAAAAAGAAAAATTTGTTTGTCTTTAAATAAAACCTCTTTAACAACCACTTTGAGCGTCTTTTTGAGCTCCATGTGTCTAACACATGTAGGCATGTCTACAAAGTCAGTAAACAGCTCAGCTCCCACGACTTTTGAAAACATTTTTTCACACTCAGAGTTGCTGAAGAATGAAACAAACTACCTGCTTCAGTTGTTAGTTGCTGAGACATTGCATCCTTTATTATGGATGTAAAACAAATGGACGGGGACACACACACACACACATACATAATATATTTAGATCAAATTTACAGAAAACAAAAGACAAAGACAGGTAAAGGAACAATAAGCAGGTATATTAGTTTAATGCTCAGAACGAATGGAAAAGTTGTTGACATTTCGAGCCTATGCTCTTTGACAGAAAGGATTAAGAGGAGAAAAAATATGTAGGGATTAACGGTTCAACATGATGAAATGGCTGGAAGAAAGGGCCTGAAAAAAAATATACATACACACACACACACACACATATATATATATATAAGTTTCTTTAATAGCAGCTACATTGTCTGGTGTCAGGTAAAAAGAACCCAGTATACTCTGTAAAGTGGTTGGCATTAGGAAGGGCCTCTGGCCGTAGAACCCTCACCTAACAGACAATTTGAGCCTGGTGCAGCTCTCTGGCTTGCCAGTCCCTGTCAAACCATCCAACCCATGCCAGCATAGAAAACAGACGTTAAATGATAATGATGATATATGATTCACATCTCATCATTAAGTCTGTTTCTTTTTTGATTCATATTGGTGCTTATGATGTCAAAACACCCCTACCCTATCTCTAACCATCCCTCACTCTCTCTGTACATCCTTGCAACCTCTGCCCACCCAGCCTCCACCTATTCTTATATAATACAAGTAGCCATGTATCTCCTTTGCAGCAAGACACTGTTCCAGGCTCTTCCTAGCTTTAAAGTTGCCTCCCCAGCTATTCTAGTCTCATTCAGTTCATGGAGAGCTTAGTCCTGTGAGTGACATGGTGACCTCATTGATGTTGGTGCCACAAAAATGTATGCTGCATATTCTGTAAAGTGTTTGGTGTTAGAAAAGGGCATCCCGCTGTAAAAAGCATGCCAAAGTCGACATTGGGGCATGGCACAGTTCTCTGACCTGTTTAGACTATAGTAGAAGACACTTGCCCAAAGTCTTTTGAAATAGGACAGTACCTGGAACCATATGGTTGCAAAGCAAATTTCTTAACAGTACTGCCCCATGCCAGTCTGTAAAGAAAATGTTTTTGGTTTTTATTTGTTATTTTTTCAATTAATATTCAAAGAATAATAATTTTTTTTAATGTAATGAAAAGAAGGGAATGCACCTAAAATATAGTCCTCGTTCCTTGATATATATCTGAATATCTATACTAGCGGTCGTTCTCAACTGCGGACCCCAGGGCCACATGTGACCTTCAAATATCCTTCTAATGGACTCTGACAGTCTTCCCACTATGATTATAATAAATTTTTCTTCAATTCATTTGTGTTTTACATTTTTTGCTGTAAACCCCTTAAAAAATATTATAGGTTTTGGATCTAGCCTGGATATTAAAAAGGTTGTGAACCACTGTTCCAGATGATTAACCCTTTCGTTACTGTATTTCTGTTGAGATGCTCTGTGTTTCTTTCAATTACTTTAGATATGACAAAGAATTTAGTAAAATAACTTCGTTTTCATTCAGCTAGTGCTAGGAACATAAACTGTGATTAAGGTTTGGTGGAAGATTTTAATTCAAAACGTATAAAAACAAGACATTTGTACGCAGAGTCAGATTCAGCCGTGTTGGTAATGAAAGGGTTAAATAAATTTTCTTACAGAGAGGATATTAGAATTACTCTGCTTATATGAATTTTCTTTATCTTTTCTTTCTTAGAACTTCGACGTCGAGTTGCCGAAGCGGAACACAAGAAGGAATTACTAAAGAGGAAGTCTCAGTGCTTTGACCATTTATTGGAGATTAGTAAATCCAAACGACAAGGCCTTCTAGCAGACAGTAGTAGTTTGCTTATGCATTCTACGTCTCCTAGTCCGGACAGCAGCCAGCTGACTTACCATGAGAACATGAACTCTGTCCATGTAAAAACTCTCTGCGCATCTTCATCTTCAAATTCATCAGGACATTTTACAATGCATCCTGCAATTTTAGACGGAACCTCTAACAATCAATCTACGAGTAGGACTCGGAGCCCCGTTAGTGTGGAAGAGGCTCGATCAACTTCTTAAGTTTTATTGAGAAAAAAAAAAAAACTTATCTTCACAATGGCTTATTTTATATGCAAAGCATTCCCTGGTTGTATTCTTATGTAAATATGTATTTTTTAAGCTTCTTCAAAGTTAATGATTATTATTATTATTATTATTACAGCACAGAAAAAGACAAAAATAATTGATTGGCACATGGAAAATGGGGGTTTATTTTGTGTAAAAAACTTTAAAAAAAAAAGGCAGCAATTTGAAAAATGACCCAAAATAAAACAATCAAAGTGAAATTTGTTAAAACCGTCTCAAATTTTAGATATTAATATTTTGGAGGCGTGTCTCATAATTCTTGCTAATTCATTGCAGAAACCACACCAATTGTAATGGAATTTACAATTACAGTTGTTCACCAGCTGTGATGTCCCTGGAAGGGAACTTTAAAAATATATAAACAGCTTACAATGCAAACACCAATACAAGTGTTGTTTCACTGCTTTTGGTACCCACCGTTTCGATATTTCTGTTCACCAAGACCCCTAATTGATCCACAAATCAGGCATTTATTTTTCTATGTTCAAGCTCTACACTCGATTCATAAATTAGTTATTTATTTTTTTATCTCTTTCCAAAAAGACAACAGGAAACAATAACAACTTTTTTTTAACAAAAACCAACAAACAAAACCAGATTTTTAAAGCTGGATAGAAAAATATACTAGGAATTTTATTAGAAATCAAGATTTGTACCTTTCTTTTATTCTTTTATTTGTTTCAGTCATTTGACTGTGGCCATGCTGGAGCACCACCTTTAGTCGAGCGAATCGACCCCAGGACTTATTCTTTCTAAGCCCAGTACTTATTCTATTGGTCTCTCTTGCCGAACCGTGAAGTGACGGGGACGTAAACACACCAGCATTGGTTGTCAAGCGATGTTGGTGGGAGACAAACATATATATATATTATATATATATATATATTATATATATATGTATATATATATATATATATGTATTATATATATATATATGTATATATATGTATATATATATATATATATGGTATATATATATATATATATATATATATATATATGTATATATATATATATATATATGTATATATATATATATATATGTATATATATATATAATATATATGTATATATATATATATATATATATGTGTATATATATATATAATATATATATGTGTATATATATATATATATATGTGTATATATATATATATATATATGTATATATATATATATATATATAGTATATATATATATATATATGTATATATATATATAGTGGGCTTCTTTCAGTTTCCGTCTACCAAATCCACTCACAAGGCTTTGGTCGGCCCAAGGCTATAGTAAAAGACACTTGTCCAAGGTGCCACGCAGTGGGACTGAACCTGGAACCATGTGGTTGGTAAGTAAGCCACTTACCACACAGCCGCTCCTGCGCCTCCGTACCATAAACATTTATTTTCAATGTTTATAAAAGTATTTAAAAATCTAGTGAATATTTGACAGAATGTCAGAGACAATGATTTAAAATAAATCAAAGTATTGATTTTTAGCAGATTTTTTATCTATTTAAATAGATATTTAAATTTTCTTTCTAATTAAACATGAAGTAGGCTTAATAAATTGGAATTTTTAAGTTGGTATCCTCTGAGAATTTTTATGTAATTAAGCAGTTCACCTTAACGAATGAACTTGTTAATTTAGGATGACAGGATTTCAAAGAAAAATTATTTCCTAAATTGATTCATATTTCATCCCTTTCTAAATTATTGGGTAACTTCATTCGAAGTCACTATTCACTTCACTCATTACATCATTTATTAATTTTAAGAGAGACATTTACTTGAACTTGTGTGTGTGTGTGTGTGTGTGTGTGTGTGTGTGTGAGAGAGAGAGAGAGAGAGAGAGAGACGACTGGCAAATGTTTGTTGACACAAATGAAATAACTTAATTTCTGAAATAAATTGAATCTCAGTATCACTTGCTATCCATTTAATCTTTCCAGCACTCAGTAAGAATAACATTTTCATGGAAATTTCCGATGTTATGTTAATACTCATAGCATTTCTTTCAGCAATTTCACTTTCTTTTAATAATAGCCCAGTGAGATCTTTTATCTTTTACTTGTTTCAGTCAAGTCTGGCCATGAAGAATTTTCCAGTCAAATGAATTGGACCCCACCACTTGTTTTGTTTTAGAGCCTAGTACTTATTCTATTGTTCTCTTTTGCCGAACCACTAAGTTACAGGGACATAAACACACCAACATCAGTTGTCAATTGGTAGTGGCGACAAAAACACACACAAGCACAATATATCTGGTACATACACACATATATATATAGTTATGTGTTTGTGTCTGTCTGTCCTTCACTCACTACTTGATAACCAGTGTTGGTTTGTTTATATCACCATAACTTAGTGATTCAGAAAAAAGGTTCATAGAATAAGTACTAGGCTTATCATGTGTGCGTGCGTGTCTGTTTGTCCCCCACCCCTGCATGACAACTGGTATTGGGGTGTTTACGCATCCCAGAACTTAACAGTTCGGCAAAAGAGACTGATAGAATAAATACCAAGTTTTTAAAAAATAGGTACCAGGGTCAATTCACTTAACTAAAATTCTTTAAGGTGGTTGCCCCAGCATGGCCACAGTTGTAATGACTGAAACAAGGGAAAGATATAAAATGACTGAGTTACTTTTTGAAAATATGTCTTCACATAGAGCAAATGAATCATCATTTAACGTCTGTATTCCATGCTGGCATGGGTTAGACAGTTTGACAGGATCCAGTGTGTCCAAGGACTGTATCATTCATTTTTTACTTGTTTTAGTCACTAGACACACTGTCATTAATATATACATACATATATATATATATATATATATTTAGCAAAGAAATAACCTAAAAGATAGTGGTTTTAGCAAAGAAATAACCTATACACCTGTCACTAGCCCAAAGATCATCTGGTTCACACCTCCCTACTCACCCGAGGTGACCTTCAATATAGGCAAATATTTCTTAGCACTGATAGATAGACATTTTCCAGTCAACCATACTTACAGGAAGCTCTTCAGTAAACACAACTTTAAACCACCATCTTTTAGGTTATTTCTTCACTAAAACCTGTATGCGGGTATGTATGTAAAACGGTCTTTTTCCATAGCTTTTTGCCGATGGCCGGATAACTGAAGAGATGGTGGTGTGGATTTCCACCTCAGCATCCGAAACTCAGAGTTTTATCTTGGCTACCGAATATTTGTCACATATTATATTATATGTGTGTGTGTGTGTGTGTACTTAAAAGTTTACAGATTTTTGATTGAATTTAGAGCCAGAACTGAAAGTTATGATGTTTTGTATACAAATACATCTATGTGAGCAATGTGATTGAAGTTAGAAAAATAGGTATTGGGTGTAGATGCACATTTCAGAAGTTATTGCTCCTTCTTCAGTGTTTAATATATAAATTGTTCTATCCAATAGTGTTATACCGCTAAACTTGGTGGGTATTTTAGCAATGTATTCATGGATAGTTAATGGGTTGCATGTGGTGCTGACGAGGGAACAATAACTCTTGAAACATGCATGTCTGCCCTTAACCCATTTTTCTGTCTTTGATCACATTGTTTACATAGATGTCTTCATATATAAAATGTTGTAACTTTCAATGCTGGCTCTGGGTTGTATACAAAATCTGGAGAGAGAAAATTAAAAATGAAAACAATGCACTGCTAACACAAAAGCAGGACATAATATTGACTTATAAACCCTTAATGTATTTGCTAGCATCCAATAGTTGCAAAACAAAACACTGTGTCCTTACTAGCAATAAACACACAAACACACACACACACACATATATATATACATATATATACAGGGTTGGCCAAAAGTTACCTGACAGTAAACTAAAAGCATTTAATTCCAAGATTAAAACAAAAAAAATATTTTATATGAGACTAAGAAATAGACAAATGTTGGAGGAAAAGAAAAAACAGTGATTTTAACTCACAGCATTCATAATTGGAATGAATAAATAAGATTGAATATTAACTCTTCTGATACCAACCTGGCTGAAACTGGCTCTGGCTCTGTAGTACAGATGTCTTGTTTTCATAAGTTCTGAATTAAAATCTTCCACCAAACCTTAGTCACAATTTATGTTCCTAGCACTAGCTGAATGATAACTAAATTATTTGTTATCATCATCATCGTTTAGCATCCGCTTTCCATGCTAGCATGGGTTGGATGGTTCAACTGGGGTCTGGGAAACCAGAAGGCTGCACCAGGCCCAGTTTGATCTGGCAATGTTTCTACGGCTGGATGCCCTTCCTAACACCAACCACTTCGTGAGTGTAGTGGGTGCTTTTTACGTGCCACCGGCGCAGGTGCCAGACGAGTCTGGCAAACGGCCATGATCGGATGGTGCTTTTTATGTGCCACCAGCACGGGGGCCAGGCGAGGCTGGCAATGGCCACGAACGGATGGTGCTTTTTACGTGCCACCGGCACAAGGACAGTCAGGGCGGCGCTGGCAACGGCCACGAACGGATGGTGCTTTTTACGTGCCAGTCGGGGCGGCGCTGGCAATGGCCACGTTCGGATGGTTCTCTTACGTGCCACCGGCACTGGTAACTCAGCTGCAATTTCCATTGATCGATTTCGATTCTGATTCTCACTTGCCTCAACAGGTCTTCACAAGTAGAGTTTTGTGTCCCAAGAAGGGAAGGTATGCATTGTTATATTTATAATTAATTAAAAGAAACACAGAGAATCTCAACAGGGTTAAGTATTCATGGAATTTTGATTTACTGTCTGGTTACTTTTGGCCAACCCTGTATTTATTTTTATTTATATATATATATATATATAACTCCAAGAAAGTTAGAGGCTGTGAATCCAACCCACTAAGGGATAATATCTATCCAATATACTGCTGGTAGAATACCCAGTTATTAATACACAAGTGTTTTTTATTGCATTGCAATTACATTACCGAGTGTACTAAATGGGTGAAGATAAAGAGATATTTTACCATTAATTTATAAAGCAATAAGAAAATGGAGGGGATCAATAGGTGGTTCATCAACTTTTAGACATTATATTATGTCAATTTATTTATTTATTTACTAAACTGATAATTACAATAATATACATACATATAACATTATGCTTTACATATATATATATACTCTTTATCTTATATTAAACTTTTTAATACTTTTTGATAATTATATTTATTAAAAAAAAATAAAATTAAAAAAATAATAATAATAAAAATAATATATATATATATATATAAGTATAAATCAATAATTTAAATAATTTTTAAAACTTTAACTTTAAATAATTTAAATTTTGAACATTATATTAATTATTTTTATTTCTGTGTATTGGTTTATGTTTTTCACTGTTTGATTTGCCTAATAGTGGTTTTATCTCTAACTAGCAGTATCGCCCGGCGTTGCTCGGGTTTGTAAGGGAAATAACTATAAAGCACTTTTAGAGAGTTATAGCCAAAAAATAGCAAAAAAAATTGGGAAAAAAATTATGGTAAATTTTTTTTTGATAGTTAAAAAGGCCGAGTTGCGTCCCCTACACCATCTGCGGTTTGTGTTTCTGATTGTCGACCCCATGTCGAATTTATCGATCTTTTTCTGAACTGGGGAAACTTTTCAAAATTTTCGCTGAGTTAGTTTTGAATTATGACATTGGGCTATGTGTGTGTCAAGTTTCATCAGAATCGGTTGAAAGCCGTGGTCAGAGTGAGGGTACAAACAAACAGACACACAGAAACACGCACAGACAAACTGCCGTTTATATAGAGAGAGATTTAAAAAATATATATATATATATAATGGATTTTCCTGTTGAAGATGACTTATGAGTGTAGTGTTCAGCTGTGTGCTGAATGACCTGCACCAAAGGGTTTGTTTATTGTGGTCAAATGTATGAGCTGTCCATCAGCTCACTCCCTACATCAAATCAATTTAGCCTGAACAGGTGCATGGTGTACCACGCACCAGGTGTTGAAGTGATCACAGAGCAGAGTGAGACGAAGTGAACACAACCCACCGCCTGGTCTAGGAACTGAAACCATGATCTTGAGATTGTGAGCACAACACTCTAACCACTAGGCACCCATGCACCTTTACATATATGTGTGTGTGTGTGTGTGTTACTGCTGGTAGGGACACAGTATTTTGTTTTGCAACCATAATATACAACCAAATATATTAAAGGTTTATCAGTCAATACTGTAATTTACAGAGAGAGAGAGAGAGAGGTAATGGTGTCAGTAAGACCCAAAGGGGTCAGGTAATGCTGAGTAAGGGCTATGGACAGACCATAGTTAGGCTCCAGGTTTGGTCATTGTGCGAATAAGGAGTCCAACGTAGGTCATATATCAGCATGTGTGTATATAAAAATCGTTTTTTTCAGAATGAGATAAAAAACCAAGGCTGTGAAGATTTTAGAACATTTATAAATAGGATAGATACACACATATATATTCATGGTCAGATCAATAAGTATTCAGACTGTTGCCATAGTAACGAAGCTAAAGCACCGCAGAATGAAGCCGTTTGGCACAGATTGACCTTCGACTCTGCTGGTGCATGTGCACTAACTTTTAACATTCTAGCTCACTTCTGCTGTTTACAGCAGTGCTTGGAAGGAAGGTGTGTAGCGTGGGATCATTGAATTGACCATGACAGAAAGTTGAGCAGAGAATCTGCATCAAATTCTGACAAAAGCTTGACAATATCTGCTCAGAGGTCTGTGCAAAGTTTTCAAAAAGTTTTCCTCATTCTTGACACAATCGAGATCTTGTCCAACTGAAACCCGAGTGTCTTTTTGGTCAGCTGAAAGCAGTTTTGGCACAAACTTTGCAAACACATGTCTCATACCTAAATCTTGATTGATAATGAACTGAACTGAACCGTCACTAATCTGCACATCCTCTGATGACTCATGGATGGTGATTCAACAATTTCCCCTCACAACTGCATTCACATCTGTGATGTTTTTCTCTGTTCTGCTGGTTGTGGGTCTCCCAGAATGTTCATCAATATTGACATTTTTTCGGCCTTCTTGGAAATGTCCAAACCACTCGTACACTTGTGTGCAACTTTGTACAGACCTCTGAGCACGTATCGCCATGACAACTTTCTCTGTCATGGTCAATGCAACGATCAAACGCTACACACCTTCCTTCAAAGCACTGCTGTAAACAGAAGAAATGAGCTAGAACATTAAAACTTAGTGTGCGCATGCACAACAGAGTGCAAGGTCAATCTTTGCCAAGCAGATCCACTCTGTGTGCTTTAGCTTTGTTTCCATGGCAACAGTCTGGATACTTATTGATCAGACCTCGTATTTATCTTTGTATGTGGATATGATGTGTATGTTTACCTATATATATATAAAATATACTACAAATATAGGATCTCTTCAGATTAAAATCTCACAGATTAAAAATTTTTTTAACTAAACAGTTTTAAGCTTTGTATGCTGGTTTGATTTCTCACACTGAACATGGTTTGCTTTCAACATTTGTGACAAAATTTCACATTGTAGAAGTTATTTCGTGTTAAAGTTGTCTTATTTGGGTTATTTTAACCAATCAACAACTGAAGAAAACCTCTGCTGTTTGTGACTGTAATCAAAGAACAACAACTTTTGAGTCGTCTCTACTAAATGTCACCAACTCTGTTCTATTTTATTCTTGTTTATTGTTTGTGTTGCATATTACAGGCCTTTTTTTTTTTTGCTTTTTGATTTTGTCCAACCCATGGAAAGCGGACGTTAAACAATGATGATGATGATTGCCTCTTTCTATGTGTGGTGAAAATGTAAATGTACAAAGAGGCGATTGAAAAGCAAACAAAACGTGTAGTATGCAACACAGGCAGTAAACAAAAATAAAATGCAACAGATGGTGAAAATAATCGCAAAATTAACTGGCAAATGTACAAGGAGGCGATCGCA
The DNA here is from genome assembly GCF_006345805.1 of Octopus sinensis. Taxonomy (NCBI): domain Eukaryota; kingdom Metazoa; phylum Mollusca; class Cephalopoda; order Octopoda; family Octopodidae; genus Octopus; species Octopus sinensis. Next base: position 34,111 of record NW_021834783.1, read on the forward strand.
AAAAAACACAAAGGGTGTGATATGCAACACAGGCAGGAAACAAGTGGTGACATTTAGTAGAGATGACCTGCAAGGTGTTGTTCTTTGATTACTATTGCAAACAGCAGTAGTTTTCTTCAGCTGAATACATGTCGTTGATTGGTTAAAATTACCCAAATATGACAACTTCTAAAATATGAAATTTTGTCAAAAATGTTGAAAGTAAACCGTGTTCAGCATGAGAAATTACACCAGTATACAAAGTTTCAAACCGTTTAGTTAAAAAAAAAAAAAATCGATCACTCCAAGTATAGAGTTTGTACACAGTGTTATTGAATTGAGGATTTTATTTAAATAAAACCCTCAATTCAATAACATTGTATACAAACTCTTATACTTGGAATGACCAATTTTAAATACTATTGGAACTTACAAGGTATTGGAATCTTATATGTATACCATTCTGCCTAAAAAATGGATTTACAGGTGTGAGTGAAACTAAAGAGATCCTAAATATAATTTTTTCTTTGTTGTTTCAGCTCAGAGCTGTGGCCATGCTGGAGCACCACCGTTTTATTACACTGTTATTACTGAGAGCTTTCTCTAATATTTGGCATTTGGTGAAGAATGGAGTTTGATGTAGATAGCCTCATTTGCACCTCTTGCCGTGAGGTAGGTTCATCTGGGACTCTCGACAGGAAGAGGTCCAGCTTTGATTTTAAAATGCCTACATCTGCTTTGTGCAGGTTCCTCAGACTCTTTGGGAGAATATTAAAAAGCTGTGGGTCCCTGAAACCCAGGCTGTTGCAGTAACTGGTCCTGAAGCGCGATGGCATTGCTGGGATCTTTGGCACCGTGCAGTGTCAACCTGTTCTGGCATTGGTGTAACTTTCAATACCAAAATTTGGCACAAATCCTTCCAGATGTATATTACTGCATACCTCTCCTACCTTTGCTCCGAAGAGTAGAGTCTTAGCTGTTTCAGCCTTTCCTAGTAGCTGAGCTGTTGCAAAGAGACAATCTTTTTTGTGAAGCTTCACTGGATTGCTTCAAGGTCCGCTGTTAACTTTACATTGTTAGGTGACCATAGGTGGGAGAAATAATCCAGGTGGCTGATGACGAATGTCCTCCAGAGGACCATCATGGTTTCCTTATTTCTGGTTCTGAATGTAATATAAGATAAGATAATATAACCAATTTTCACAAATTTAACCAGATAAAGCCAATAATTTGTTTTGACTTATATACATTATTTGATTTATAAACAATTCATATCTATGTATACATGTTTCTTCAGACCCTTGGTTCCAAAAGACAGACGAAATTCCATGTAAAAGGACTGCTAAATTGTAAAATAATACTGATTCAAAATACCTATGTTTAGGGGCGTGAGTGTTAACAATTCTAAACATAAATACAACAAAAAAACAAAATTCAAATGGATAAATTAATTCTTTCATTCATTTACTTGTTTCAGTCATTTGACTGTGACCATGCTGGAGCACCGCCTTTAGTCAAGCAAATCAACCCCAGAGCTTATTCTTTGTAAGCTTAGTACTTATTCTATTGGTCTCTTTTGCCAAATTGCTAAGTTACGGGGACATAAACATACCATCGGTTGTTAAGCAATGTTGGGGAGACAAACACAGACACAAACATATACACACTCACACATATATATACACATATACAACTGGCTTCTTCCAGATTCCATCTACCAAATCCACTCACAAGGCTTTGGTAGACCCGATGCCATAGTAGAAGACACCTGCCCGAGGTGCCATACAGTGGGGCTATGACCATGTGGTTGGTAAGCAAGCTACTTACCACACAGCCACTCCTGCATCTAACTGAGTAAAGAAAATTTATAACAGTCAAAAATGTTATAGATCTCCAATAAATGTATTTAAATCGAAAGGCATCACAGCCATTTTAATGATATATAATAATAATATGTAAACATATTAGCAAATAAAGTATCAATGTTTTACTTAGTTTTATTGATGGATTAATCGTGTAGATCCATCATCATCATTGTTTAATGTCCGCTTTCCATGCTAGCATGAGTTGGATGAATTGACTGAGGACTGGCGAACCAGATGGCTGCACCTGGCTCCTATCTGATCTGGTAGATGGATGCCCTTCCTAACGCCAACCACTCCGAGAATGTAGTGGGTGCTTTTACATGCCACTGGCACAAGGGCCAGTCAGGTGGTACTGGCAATGGCCATGCTCAAATGGTGTTTTTTTATGTGCCACCTGCACAGGAGCCAGTCCAGCGGCACATTATCTAGGATGCAGTGTTTTTTTTTTTATTCATTTATTTTCCAAATTTGAATGTGATGCAGTCACAGCCCTGTTGTTAAGAAGTTTGGTCCACAATCACAAAGTTCTGGGTTTAGTCTCATCAGTTGGTACATTGGACAAATACTTTTTTCAGGAAACCTTGGGTCAGTCCCTTGTGAGTCTACTTCGGTGGGTGGAAACTGTGTAGAGCCAATCAAATAATGTATTTTAATTACTATATTACAATGGGTGTAGTTAAGGCAGTGAGCTAGCAGAAATGTTAGCACACCGGACGAAATGCGTAACCGTATTTCGTCTGCCGTTATGTTGTGAGTTCAAATTCCGCCAAGGTCGACTTTGCCTTTCATCCTTTCGGGGTTGATTAAATAAGTACCAGTTACGCACTGGGGTCAATATAATCGACTTTATCCGTTTGTCTGTCCTTGTTTGTCCTCTCTGTGTTTAACCCCTTGTGGGTAGTAAAGAAATAGGTATTTCATCTGCCTTTACGTTCTGAGTTCAAATTCCGCCGAGGTTGACTTTGCCTTTCATCCTTTCGGGGTTGATTAAATAAGTACCAGTTACGCACTGGGGTCGATGTAATCGACTTAATCCGTTTGTCCTCTCTGGGTTTAACCCCTTGTGGGTAGTAAAAGAAATGGGTTATAAAGGAAGATAGATAAAAGTAAATAAAGCCGCGGCTGAAGGAGGCGCGTCGGTAAGAGAGAAGGTGAGTGTTAGAGAATTACGATTAGTAAAGGTGGAAGCTAGTTTGTGCAGTAAAAATTATGACGATTTCATGGAGTTGGAGAAAGTTTCGTAGCATTTGCGATAACATTCAAAAATTATGTCAGAGAATCGATTTAGCTTAGAGGTCTTGTGGCGAAATATAGTGAGCGGTACGTGGCAACATACTGGACAAACGCACCAATCTGCTGTCCGAGGAATTCCGCTGCAAACTATGGAACGGGACAGATTATAGAGTATGTCCTTATAGGGTATGTGGATTGCGATGGATGTAGAAAACGAGGTAAATTTTCAGATTAACAGGTGTGCACGTTAGCGTTGCTTAAAATGAATCGTGGTTCCGATGTAAAACCTGTAATGACGTGGGCATATGGTTGTAACTATACATTTAAGCACATTATGGTACAAGCAATTCGTTCAATGGACACTTTTGGAGCATCGCTATCTGCCGAATCAAATTTAAGCTAATCTAGACTTAACACTTTGTTTTTTTAGACTTTTAAGCTCCTCTAGAGTGAATGAATTCCCATCTCTTGGATAATTTCAGTGTTCGACTTTGAGCCCTACAATTTCTGATTTGTACTTAAAAAAATACTTCTTCCAGGGGAGACTAATCTTTATAAACTACTTGTCCGGGTTATCTCCCTTGCTCATTCTTTTTTTTTTTTTTTGCTTAATTCGATAATTTTTTATTTAATTCTAAGCAGAAGTTTTCAACAGGTAGGTTGTATAGGTAAGATCTAGGTTACAGGGTATTTACGTACAAATATTGCCACCAAACCCAGCTGTATGAAACTCAAAATAACTGTAGTTGATTCTGGAACAATGAAACTTAAAATACCTTGAGGTATCGGGTCCACACACACAACAAACACACACACGCACACACATAGGTAATCGTTCCGTAAGTCAGGGATGATATTGAAATAAACATGGGAGAAGCCTTTGAAGACAGAAGACAGTGATAAGGATGAATAACACGGCAGGGAAATTGAATTGAGCTCAAAACAGAGAATACGATTGGTTAAAATTCGAAGAATTAAACTACGTAAAAGTTACAAAATACATTTTTCTCAAAAAAACTAATTGAAATTAATGTTTTCTTTTGACACATTCTACCAGTATACGAAGTTTCAAATTATTTAGTTAAGTAGAAAATTCTGTCCATCTTTTAGAAAAGATCCCAAGCTACAATACTTATTTACACAAATAGTTACGTAACCAAAGTTTACTCTTGAAATTACGTTGTCTGCTAATGAATTAGGAGCCGCTCCCCCCTCCTAAAACGAAACATCTTGTCTAAACCACAGCGCTCCGCTGATAAAGTGCTTGTTTGCAGCTATTGCAATCACGTGGTTCCAGGTTTAGTCCCACAGCGCGGCACCGAAGGCACGTTTTTTCCTTTCGCCCTAGGAGACTAGTACCTTATGGGTGAAGATGGTAGGCAGAAACCGGGTGGAAGTCTGTTGTATGTATATTTGTTCTCTACTGCTTGAGAACCTGTTTATGTTTGTTTACGTCCCCCGTAACTTAGCTATTCGACAAGAAACCGATAAAGTAGGTACTAGTGCAGTGGTTTTCAACCAGGGTTCCGCAAGAAGTTACAAAACTGCTAAAATCGGCAGTAATTTTTAATTCTCCTGTGCAGATATGTGTGCATAAGGCTATTAAATTATTGCACAGGGGTTCCTCGAGCCAGTAGAATGTTTCCTTGGGGTTCCGCTCCAGCAAAAAGTTTGAAAAGCACTGTACTAGAGATTAAAGAAAAAAAATCAGTACTGAGTTTATTTGTTTGACTAAACCCTCCAAGGCGGTGCCTCAGAATGGCTACCGTCCAATAACCGAAACAAACAAAGCGTAAAATTACAATCTTAAATGTTTGTCCCTCGCTAAATCCGAATCTGTGCCCCTTTTTTACCTTTCCCCAACTGATAATGAGTTATTATTTCAAAATAACGTATTTTAATATATGCCTAACTATAAAAGTAAAACAGGAAACAATTAAAGTCCTTAATTTACAAATAGAAATATTAATTCCAAGTAAACAGAGTTCTTAATTCAGTCACAAAGTTTTATTTCTTTCAACGACATTTCAGCATTTAAAAAAAGCCGCTCTTCCAAAACGAGGCTTACATATTACTTCCGGTTCATAACCTCTTCTTCCGGTAGTTTCTTTCATTCAAATCTTGAAATCTCCACCGTTCGAAGTCGTAACGGATTCTACGAGGTAGGTTCTAGTTTATTCACTATCCTCGCTTTTCCTAGTCCTTAATTCAAACTGATCTTTAAGCTGCTCTTACATTTACAGTCCTAAAATATAAAAAAGAAAGGTCCCTTAAATACTGATGTCTATTTCGTTGTTGCCCAGTTCCCTAGAAAATGAGATTTCGCTTAATTAGCTTCATTTATTAGTTTTTCAAGGCAAATACTTTAATGTAACACACACACGTGTAATAAAACTGTATTAAAAGACTGGTTCTTGAATTTAGTGCCATAAAATTGAGGATATTCATTTTATTAGTTTAAATATTCGCCTTGATAGGCGTGTTTCCCGGAATAGTCTTTCACTATCTCGTGGACACGGAATTGCGTGGTTGTTCACTTTTCTTGAAGCATTTTTTTGTCAAAAAAAAGTAGGAAAACAAAAAACAAGCTGGAATGTCTTTGATTATAGGTCTGCTCAGATAGGGAGGATAAAGACAAAAAAAAAAAATCTTTTTACACCCTTATTCAAATTCCGAAACTCTCTGCGACGGACTTTCGGAAACGGCTATCACTGCCACTTGGGAAAGGGAAAGTAATGTGTGTGGTTGCTTTCTTCTGTTAAAGAATTACTTTGGTATCCCCAAAGTTTCATTTTTAACATTTTTGCCCCTAACTTCACGCTCTCTTGCTGCCGACTCATCAGACGAGTGTAACAATAAAAAAAGAAAGAAGAAAACCCCAAAGGCGATCTTTCGTCTCTAGTAGACCTTTCCGTCGATTTCCGTAAAAAAATTTTTTTCTTTTACATATGGGCTTGCGGTAACTTTTGAAGTAATATACATACATATACACATACACCGAGTAAAAAATTTCAGTTATCTCTCTCTTTCACACATTACTCTGTCTCTTCACACACACTAACAGAAGCACTTCACTTACACAACATACTGTCTGTCTCCCCACCCCCTCAACACACACACCACACACATGTACATCAATGCTTCACATGCACGGTAACTTCAAAAGAACTTCCCTCGTCATACAATCGCTTTCTCTTAGTCTCTTTCGCTCTCATTACTTCAAAGTTCCCGCAAGCCATATGTAAAAAGAAAAAATTTGTTTACGGAAATCGACGGAAAGGTCTGCTAGAGACGAAAGATTGTCACCCCAAATATTTGAAAAAGTTTGCGAACTGTTAAGAATTTCCAACTTAACTACGCTGTGTTATATTATATCCTTTTATCCGTTAGTAAATGAAGTTAGGAATGATTTAACCTAACATGATGGAGGGCGAAGTTTCGTATGTCGTAGATCAGATTTCCGTCGATTTCCGTAAAACTTTATTTTTTACATAGTAATGAGAGCGAAAGAGACTAAGAGGAAGCGATTTTACGACGAGAAGGTTCACTTTGAAATCGCCTGTGTGCGTTTGATGGGGTGTGGGAGACAGACAGTATGTTGTTGTAAGTGAAGTGCTTCTGTTAGTGTGTGCGAAGAGACGAGAGAGTAATGTTGAAAGAGAGAGATAACTGATTTTTTTACTCGGTGTATGTGTATATGTATGTATGCATGTATGTGTGTGTGTGTGTGTATGTATCTATGTATGTGTGTGTGTTTATGTATGTATGTATGTATGTATGGCGGCATAGACTTTTCACACAGAACATTACCAATCGGATTTTGTCACTTTTCCTTACACATTTTGTACTGTTCGTTCCTTTTGCGCACAACACAATGTTACACATGCATATATATGCATGCTTGCACCCAGTTTCTGTGCACCTCTATAGACTATTAACTTTTTTTTTCCTTTGAATGCAACTCTTTCTCATGAGAAGAATATCTCCTCATTTTATAACTCCCCATCTTTTCTTACCATTTCACCATCGTCACATCACAGAGACATTAAGGCTGCACAGTAGCAGTCGACAAGGCATGTATAACGATTAAATAAAAAAATTTTGTCTATATCTTCGATCACTGTCATTATTCCATTGAGTCACCTCATTATTTTCTACATAGCAGACTGTTACATAAACAGGCGCCGCAAGGTAATCTTTCGTTTTAATTCGAAATAATTAAACACTGAATCGGCATACATACATACATACATACATACACACACACACACACACGTACTTACACACACACACATACATGCAGACATACATATTCACATACACCGTAAAAAATACGATGAATCGGCCATACATACATACATACATACATAAACACACACACATACATAGATACATACACCACACATACATGCATACATACATATACACATACACCGAGTAAAAAAATCAGTTATCTCTCTCTTTCACACATTACTCTCTCTGTCTCTTCGCACACACTAACAGAAGCAATTCACTTACACAACATACTGTCTGTCTCCACACCCCCTCAAACGCACACAGGCGATTTCAAAGTGAAACCTTCTCGTCGTAAAATCGCTTCCTCTTAGTCTCTTTCGCTCTCATTACTTATGTAAAAAATAAAAGTTTTTTACGAAATCGACGAAATCTGTGCTACTACACGAACTATGCCTGATGGAGTTTTGGGGTGGAGATTGATTTATTTTGAGAAAGTAAAACAATAATAAAAAACTTATTTAAAATTTACTTCTTGAAATGGTCAAACTAAAGCGTTTGACCCGGTCATAAAAACATTAAAAAATATAGTGTAATAGGTGTAAAACAACTTGCTCTAAACGAAGATGACAAAAAAAAATGCGCGCTTGCGAAAAGGGGGTGGGGGAGAGGACTCGGAATATTCACATCGTGAATGTTCCGGGTCTGATCCGGACACAAAAACAAAAAAAAATTCACATCTTCAGTCCATGGCCTTTAAATTATAGTGTATGACCCGGGCCAGAATAAAATAGTGTAATTGGTGTAAAACTACTTGTTCTAAACGATTATCAAGAACACACACACACACAAAGAGAAATGGTTGGTTCAAGGCAAGTGTGCATTGAACTGAATTTAAATAAGCAAGAAAGATATTATCAAAGAAAAGGCCATAGCACCATCTTTAGTATCTGTTGTTATTATTATTGTGGAGTTGAATGTGTGTGTGTGTGGTGAAGTTATCAATATCAATAGATTAACCAACACCATTGAAGTGAAATAATAGTTTCTATACTTTTTGGTTTGGCGCTGCTGAACTGAGTCAAAGACTTTGTAATACAAGTCAGAAGAAAACAAGAAAAAGAAAGAAAAATGCGATAGCCATAACAGTAAAGAATTAAGACCTTCCCCCCCCCCCCAAACAGTAACCCTTGTGTTTAAAATCTCCCTAACAAAAAGAAGAGACGTTGTTTGGCTATGGACTACATTGGTCTTTCCATGTTGTGCTTTAGCCACAATTTACACTTTTTTTATTACTTTTGTGCCCAGGGTCAGAATATTCCAGCCTTACAATGGATTTAGAAGAGCTAGCAAAACCTCTGAGTAGCTCCTGCAGTCTCAGCATAGGGAAAAGCATCTCTGATGTTTATTTCACCTATATATATATATATATATATATATATATATATATATATATATATATATATATATATATATATATACTCTTTTACTCTTTTTCTTGTTTCAGTCATTTGACTGTGGCCATGCTGGCGCACTGCCTTTAGTCGAGCAAATCGACCCCAGGACTTATTGTTTGTGAGCCCAGTACTTATTCTATCGGTCTCTTTTGCCGAACCGCTAAGTGACGGCGACGTAAACACACCAGCATCGGTTGTCAAGCAATGCTAGGGGGACAAACACAGACACACAAACATACACACACACACATATATATATATACATATATACGACAGGCTTCTTTCAGTTTCCGTCTACCAAATCCACTCACAAGGCTTTGGTCGGCCCGAGGCTATAGTAGAAGACACTTGCCCAACATGCCATGCAGTGGGACTGAACCCGGAACCATGTGGTTGGTTAGCAAGCTACTTACCACACAGCCACTCCTATGTACACTTGCGTCAGAAATTAATTAGCACTTCTCAAATTTCTACATTAAATAGGTTAAATCAATTAACCTATGAGCTGTTCAAAACGTCTTACGCGATGAGAAAACTTAGTATGGTGTGATTTCGGTCCTTGCGAGGCGCTACCTATATCTATTAAACAAAGGAAGATTTGTCTGCATCCACACTCCAAGTTGTTGTTGCACTGCTATGTCAACATCATAAGGCTGTAGACTCTCAAACTGCTCTGCAAACAAAGTTACGTCATCGTTCTGCGCAACAGTGAACTCGCAACAAAGCAATAGTTCGAGATATGGCCACTAGGTGACAGCACATACCTTGAGTGAAGAGCAAATCAAGGGTGCTAATTAATTTCTGACGGTAGTGTATATATATATAAAATAGATGATATAAATGATGGTTGGTTGATTAATTTTTCCAATCATACTTTGTGTAGAGAGGTGACAGAAAAGGTAACAACAGGTACAGAGTGAGACAGTACCTTGGAGCCAGGCAGTAAGTAATGGTACACAATACAGAGGATGAGGAAGAGAGTAAATGACAGTTAGGGGAAGAGTGATACAAAACCTCTTTTAAAGTGTACATATATAAATTAAAATCTTCCATCATAATTCTATAGAAAGATCTCGGTCTCAATTAAGTTACAAACATCAACTACATGACGAAATGAAATTCTTGATTATTTCTTAATTGAAACATGTAGGTAGCATAATTAGTCACAAATATGATAATGAAAGGATTAAAGTTACGTATTTCTTTTACAAATTTATTTAAATTCTGGGAAAACATTGAGAATGATTTCAATATATCCATTAAAATTTGGGATTTCTGACTGCAGAAACTACTTTAAAGGCTCTGATTCATTTTTATTTTTCTTAGCAACAAAACTGTCAAAGTCTTTAATAATGGAATTCTTTTTTTATCCATGTTTCTGTAGCTACCAACACATTCTGACTTTAGAGAATGACATCCAGTGCTGCTTCTCCAAATATTCATACTCCTCCTAACCAATATCTACCCGGTTATCTCTTGGGAGACGTTACACCACATGGCAGAACGGTGAGATTTTTTTTCTTTTTTTTAGCCATCAACAAATGCCAATCTTATAATAGGATCCATTTATCAAAATCAAAATCTCATTCGATGACTGGCATCCGTACTAGCAGGTTGCAAAGAGCACCATACGAGCGTGATCATTGACAGAGCGGCTAACCGGCTGTCTTGCCAGTGGCACATAAAAGGCACCATTTGAGTGTGAGCGTTACCAGCGTCGCCTTACTGGCACTTGTTCCCCTGCTAGTAGGGTGTTCTCGAAGTTAAAGTTAGGCCATGGGTTTCCCAGATTGTCTCCGTCAACCGAGGATAGATCCTGGACCTGATTATCATCATCATCATGGTTTAACATCCGCTTTCCATGCTAGCATGGGTTGGACGATTGACTGAGAGCTGGCAAACCAGATGGCTGCACCAGGCTTCAAGCTTGATCTGGCAGAGTTTCTACTACTGGATGCCCTTCCTAATGCCAACCACTCTGAGAGTGTAGTGGGTGCTTTTACGTGCCACCGGCACGGAAGCCAGTTAGCCACTCTGGCAATGATCATGCTCGGATGGTTCTCTTAACATCCTACTAGCATATAAGGACTGGTGCAAATTTGGGCCTCCTATAGGCCAATTTTTGTCCCTAGCACTCTTTTCCTGAACAGCACTGCTGAAATTTCATTGCATCTTTGTATGCCATCAAATGCAGTATTTCTTTTTTCCTGTGGATTTGAGGACTTTTGCTGATGTAAGAAAAAATTGTAGTTTATTGTTGTTGTAAACTTGACAGTAACATTTATTAATTTTTTTATCCTTTAGCAAACTCCACTCCGTTGGCCTTCAGGTCATGCTCAGACCACACCCATCTCTGCCAGACGTCAACAAGGAACCAAAGTATCCCCAGCATCCAGTATGGTAACGACCCCACCATCAAGGTGAGTGTTTCAGTTATTTGAAATTTTTTACTTATTGGATTATGAGATGAATTTGCAAGAAAGTTTGAAGTTGTTTAGAAGGCAACTAGAATTAACCCTTTTAGCACCAACTTCATTCTACAGTATAAACTTCATGTTTTAGAGTGCATTTAAACCAGCCTTATCTGGCCCAAATATTCAGTGCTAGTATAGGATGCAGTCTAACACTTTGTCAAACAGTATAGCCAGGGTTATCTACCTTAATCGTTCAGTTAATAAAGGAAACCAATTTTCCCATGATACGGACATTAACAACAGATTAAACTGAAGTTGAGCCAGAGTGAGATTTTAGAACTTACTGGCACTTGTGCCCGTGCTAGTAGGGTGCCAAGAGCACCATCCGAGCGTGATCGTTGCTATTGCCAGAGCAGCCATCCGGCTTCCGTGCCGGTGGCACGTAAGAGAGCACCATTCGACCGCGATCATTACCAACGTCGCCTTACTGGCACCTGTACCGGTGGCATGTGTAAAAAGATTTGTGCAAGGTCATTGCCAGTACCGCCTGACTGGCCCCCATGCCTGTGGCACATAAAAAGCACCCACTACACTCTCAGAGTGGTTGGCATTAGGAAGGGTATCCAGCTGTAGAAATTCTGCCAGATCAAGATTGGAGCTTGGTGCAGCCATCTGGTTCGCCAGTCCTCAGTCAATATCGTCGAACCCATGCTAGCATGGAAAGCGGACGTTAAACGATGATGATGATTTTTCTTTGTCATGGATATACCCATGACCACAGCAGTGACTCTAACAAGAAAATCTAAAAATACAATAACTGACTGGTATAATATGTGTCGCAAGGTGCGTGGAGCCATAGTTAATCATGAACGGTGAGGGAAGATGGTTGGAACAAACGATAACCCCATTGAGATCGATGAAGCAAAATTTGCTGGTCGACGAAAATGCAATCGTGGAAGAAAACTGGATGGTGACAACGCTCCTCTCTTAATGACAGTGATGCAGAACAACAGGAACCATGGATGTAGAATTGATAGGCTGTGGGTCTCAAACAATGCTCAGACTGTTGATACTTTTGTGTGGAATGGTGTGACGGGAACACTCTGATCCCAATTATTGAAAGTGAATGTGAAAAAGATGATTGGTCCACTTATAATAATTTAAATGCCATAGTTTATCACCATCTTACAGTGAACCATCAATGACATTTATGGATCCAGTGAGTGGAGCACACACTCAGGCCATTGAGTGATCTTGGTTAAATGCTAAAACCATGATTCTGAAATATTTGAAGTTTTTTAATTGCTGAAATCTCTGGAAAAATCTGAGAGATCAGGTAGACAACCCTGTTTGACACCATGTTAGACTGTGTACTAGACTAGCACCAAATATTCTTGTTTTATCCTCAAACTGGCCGGATCTAGCTTCATCATCATCATCATCGTTTAACGTCCGTTTTCCGCGCTAGCACGGGTTGGATGGTTAGACCGGGGTCTGGGAAGCCAGGGGCTGCTCCAGGCTCCAGTCTGATCTGGCAGAGTTTCTACGGCTGGATGCCCTTCCTAACGCCAACCACTCCGCGAGTGTAGTGGGTGCTTTTTACGTGCCATCGGCCACGTTCAGATGGTGCTTTTTATGTGCCACCGGCACGGTGCTGGCATCAGCCACGTTTGGATGGTGCTTTTTATGTACCACCGGCCCAGAAGCCAGTCGGTGCGGCGCTGGCATCGGCCACATTCGGATGGTGCTTTTTATGTGCCACCGGCACAGAAGCCAGTCGAGTCGGCGCTGGCTACGGCCACGTTCGGATGGTGCTTAGCCTGCAGTATTATTTTAGAAATAAACACACATCATTGAAATTCCAAAGCTACAAGACAATAGATGTCCAATTCCAATTGATGTGAATAAATGTACCAGCGTCGCTGGTGGCACGTAAAAAGCACCCACTACACTCTCAGAGTGGTTGACGTTAGGAAGGGCACCAGCACCAATAGAGTCACTAAGCAACTTGCAAGAAGAGATCTCTCAGCTGAGTGGGTAGAGCAGTAATATATAATAGATATGTTAATAGTATATTATAGATCAGCACTTCATAAATTATGGGTTGTGACCCCAAATGGGATTGCGAAAGTTAAATTCAAACACTTGAATTTCTGACACTTGGTCATTGCCAGTACCGCCTGACTGGTCCCTGTGCTGGTGGCACATAAAAAGCACCCACTACACTCTTGGAGTGGTTGGCGTTAGGAAGGGCATCCAGCTGTAGAAACTCTGCCAGATCAAGATTGGAGCCTGGTGCAGCCATCTGGTTCGCCAGTCCTCAGTCAAAATCGTCCAAGCCATGCTAGCATGGAAAGCGGACGTTAAACAATGATGATGACGACACATGACAGAGTGATCTGAATGCTAAATGGTTGAACTGGTAAAGATGACAGGGTTGTGTACCTCTTGAGCTTTTGCAAATAAGTGGTTTCAGGGAACATGTATGCAGGGAGGAATTCTTGAGAGCCAACAGTCGAGGAAGGAAGGTCTAAATATAGGGGTTACAGTGGCACCTGGAGTTGGTGGGTATGGGTGACAGGAGGAGATGAATTACAGTGTCCCCTGAAGGAGGAGCTGAATGAATCAGCACAACCCAGGCAGAGATGGCAGGTGACCATCCATATCTGGAGGGCATCTGACCGTGTAATGGTGGTGGTCATGGTTGAAAGGCCTGGGAGAGGAGACAGATGCCTGTTGGACTGAAGTTGGAGTGTGGTGATGAGTGACTTAATACCTATTTCTTTATTACCCACAAGGGGCTAAACACAGAGGGGACAAACAAGGACAGACATAGGTATTAAGTCGATTACATCGACCCCAGTGCATAACTGGTACTTAATTTATCGACCCCAAAAGGATGAAAGGCAAAGTCGACCTCGGCGGAATTTGAACTCACAACGTAACTTAATACCATTCAATCTGGGTTTTCTGTGTGTGTGCTCGGTCTAAGAATTTCATACTTTATTAGATATGAAGTGAAATTAGATCCAACCGTATGGCCTTGGGTTCAATCCCACTTCACAGCACTTTGAGCAAATGTTTTCTATTAAAGCCTTGCTTTGACCAAAGCCTTATGAGTGGATTTGGTAGGTGGAAACTAAGCGAAACCCATTTTATATGTATTTGTCTCCCCCTATAGTTTGATGACCAGTGATTATTTGTTTACATCCCTGTAACTTAGCAGTTCAGTTAAAAGAGACAGAATAAGTACTGGGGTTGATTTGTTCAACTAAATCCATCAAGGAGTGTCCCAGCATGAGTGCAATCCAATGACAGACCCTCACCCAAAATTGCTGGCCTTGTGCTAAAATTTGAAACTATTAATTAAGCTGTTGTTTGGAACATAAATTGACATGGAATTTTGATGGAAGATTTTGAGATCACTGCCAACAGTTTGTCTCCTGGAACCAGGGTCAGTTTTGGATGAATTTGTATCGAAAGAGTTAATCACCCGTCTGTTATTGTTTCTACCATTGCTGAAAGTAAAATTAATATTTTTCAGAAGCGAGATTCTTCGCAGTAAAGATCGGAGTGCTGCACCGCCTGTCCAGAGTTTATTCGAATCTCCAATGTCTTCATCAATGGTAGAGACTTCTTTCCGCCAAGTAAGTTAAGCTTGATTCTCATTAAACAAAATACGATGAAAGTAACTTTGTTTGTCTTAATTTGTTTATTGTATTTGATAACATAAAAAACACGTATGCATATTAGATATGCCCCAGTTTTAGCAGCATATGTTCACGGAGGAAAATGGTTGTAGTGCATTACATTAAAGCAGTGACCCCCCCAACCAGGAGTCCACGGACCCCTAGTGGTCCACAAAGGTAGTACAGGGGGTCCATGAACTAAATTCAAAATTTCATATATACATATGTATGAGAGGGTTTGGTGTCTGGAAGACCCAAAAGGCAGGTAAGGCTATGTAAGTACTACAGAAGGACTGCTGTTAGACTCCTGGTTCAATAATAGTATGAGTGAAGAGTCTAACGCAAGTCGTGTGTGAACGTGTATATGGTAAATAAAATGAGACAACAAAGCCAAGCCAGTGTGAAATTTCTAGGACGTTTATAAAGAGAAAGGTAGTCTTAACAGCTGTTTCAGGGATATAAAAGCTATATATAGAGACAATACGAGAGAGTTAAATAGAAGGAAATAGTAGAGTTCAATATAAGTTATTTTGGAAAGGGAGAGATGTAGGAAGTATAAAGCTAAATATGAGAATAAAAATAAATTGTATGTATTATATATTTTTATTCTTATCCTCATACTTCCCTTTGTACTTATATCTCTCTCTTTCCAAAATAACTTCCTATATTGAACTCAACTATTTCCTTCTAGTTAACTTTCTCATATCATCTCTAATGATGAGATATCTTTTATTTCCCTGAAACAGCTGTTAAGACTACTTTACTCTTTATAAAATGTCCTAGAAATTTCACATTGCCTTGGCTTTGTTGTTTCATTTTATCTAACACACACACACACACTTCAAAAAGAATTTAGTAAAATATTTTTGTTATTATTAAGCTGATGTTTAAAATATAAATTAACGTGAAATTTTGATTAACGGTTTTAATTTAAATCACTTGAAAATAGGAAGTTTGTATCTTAGAATCAGAAGCGGTCTTGGACAGGTTGCTTTCAAAAGAATCAAACGGCTAATTTCTAATCTCACTTATTTTATTTCTCCTGTTGACATTACTTTCACATTTTCACATTTTTGTAGACTCCTTACTCCTCCTTCACTCAACAACACACATCCCCAGCTGTATCGCGGCCCATCTCTGAACCTGAAATGATGCAAATTGGTAAGAGCAAATTTAATTATTCACAATTCATTCATGGATGGGGTTGGTCGGTCTGGGTTATAACTGGAAAAGAAAAAAAAAACACTTCCTTGTATTGTCATGCAATGGGACTGATCTTAAAACCATTTGGTTGCAGAACAAACTTTTCACCCGGATCGTAGAGTGACCTGCTGTTCTTGAGAAGACCTATTGAGTCAAGTACGTTAACACCAACATCAAATGAAAATTGAATGGAAATAGTAGTTAAGACACCCGTGCCAGTCACATGTTAAAAGAAAAGCACCGTCCGAACGTGGCAGCGCCGCCTGACTGGCGTCCGTGTCGGTGACACGTAAAAGCACCATCCGTTCGTGGCCGTTTGCCAGTCTCCTCTGGCGCCTGTGCTGGTGGCATGTAAAAAGCACCCACTACACTCACAGAGTGGTTGGTGTTAGGAAGGGCATCCAGCTGTAGAAACACTGCCAGATCAGACTGGGCCTGGTGCAGCCTTCTGGCTTCCCAGACCCGATAGAACCGTCCAACCCATGCTAGCATGGAAAACGGATGTTAAACGATGATGAAAGGCAATGAATAAATTCTCAGCAAATAACAAAACCAAACAGTCGTTAAGAGAAATGAAAGCAGCTGAACCTGGTTTAGTGTGAAGGCTGCATGGAACTGCATAACCCCAAGATATGATCATTATAAACAGCGCTGGCCTAACCACTAAGCCCTTATGAGCATGTGCTTAAGGCATCAAGGGAAGAGGACACCACAGAAATGGTAAGGGGTTTACGGCACAAAAGAAACCCCTTTCGTCATCATTTAACGTCCGCTTAACCGGGGTCTGGGAAGCCAGGAGGCTGCACCAGGCCTTGTCTGATCTGGCAGTGTTTCTACAGCTGGTGCTCTTCCTAACGCCAACCACTCCATGAGTGTAATGGGTGCTTTTTACATGCTACCGGCACAGGTGCCAGGCGAGGCTGGCAACGGCCACGGTTGGTGCTTTTTACATGCCACCGGCACAGAGGCTAGTTGAGGCAGCACTGGCATTGGCCACGTTCGGATGTTTCTTTTACGTGCCACTGGCACTGGTATGACAACTACAGTTTCCATTGACTTTTGATCGATTTCGATTTCACTTGCCTCAACAGGTCTTCGCAAGCAGAGTTTAGTGTCCCAAGAAGGAAAGGTGTGCATAAGTGGACTGGCTACATCCCAGGTAAAGGCCACGGGTTATGGTCTCACTTGTCCTGTTGCTAAAATAATGTTCTTGATGCCTTATCTTTATTAAGTATAGAAGCAGGTGTGTTACGCAAGAGTAATTTTGAGGATCTGATCAAAGACTTTCCAATTAAAAAAGAATAGAAAACTTTTCAAATTTTGAATTCCATTTATATGTGGGGGCAGCAAATTCTTTTAAGTGCTTGGGGCCTTTATGGGTCTTAATCTGGCCCTGATTATAAGACATAAAATGATTGTTTTACTTTTATATTTCCAGGTGGATCATCACCATTATCGAATACAAGCCCACTAAATGTCTCTAATATTAATCAAAGTTTCCAGCAGGTCTCCAAAATACACACATCTCCAACACAAATGGATCCCTTTTATACTCAAGGGTATGTATTTAATTTCTACAAACATGTTAAGGGGGTGGGGGTCTTGTCCTGCAGATACCTGGTGACTTCACTAATGCTGGTGCTGTGGATAAAAGCACCAAGTACACTCTGTGAAGTAGCTGGCATGAAAAAGGACATCCAATGTTGAAACCATGCCAAACAAAAAAATAAAGAACATTGGAGTTCAGTGCAGGCCTCTGGCGCGTCGGTTCCTGTCAAACTGTCCAACCCATGCTAGCATGGAAAAAGGGGTTTCAAATGATGATGCCATACACATTTTTCAACACGATGCCAGCGCTGCCTCGACTGGCTTCCATGCCAGTAGCACGTAAAAAGCACCAACCGAATCGTGGCCGATGCCAGTGCCACCTCGACTGGCTTCCGTGCCGGTGGCACATAAAATACACTTATCCGATTGTGGCCATTGCCAGCCTCGCCTGGCACCTGTGCAGGTGGCACGTAAAAAGCACCCACTACACTCACGGAGTGGTTGGCGTTTGGAAGGGCATCCAGCTGTAGAAACATTGCCAGATAAGACTGGAGACTGGTGCAGCCTTCTGGCTTCCCAGACCCCAGTTGCACTGTCAAACCCATGCCAGTATGGAGAACGGACGTTAAACGATGATGATGATGATGATTCCTGCACACATGAAAGGTGTTCACTGTGGGATTTTGTCTCAAAAAAATTTATCTCAACAGACTTTGTGTATGGAAATATATCATTCCAAGCTGCAAGTTAACTCTTTGGCATTCAGATTACTCTTATTTATTTGCATGGCTTTGAATTAATCCTGCATTATCTCGTGGCCTTCAGATTTCAACGACGAGACTGTTTAGTTTTAGGATGTCGTTGTTGGATAGATGTGAGGGGCCAGATCTCGCTGGTTTCACAGAGAATATCTGTGCTGGTGGCACGTAAAACGCACCATCCGATCGTGGCCGTTGCCAGCCTAGCCTGGCACGTAAAAAGCACCCACTACACTCACGGAGTGGTTGGCATTAGGAAAGGCATCCAGCTGTAGAAACATTGCCAGATCAGACTGGGCCTGGTGCAGCCTTCTGGCTTCCCAGATCCCCGGTCAAACCACCCAACCTGTGCTAGCAATTAATTAGGAATTAATTTAGTACAAAGTCACAGGTGTTAAAATCCATTACTTGTGTCGGTTATTAGACTGCGGTCATACCAGGGCACCACCTTGAATTTTTAGTCAAATGATTTGACCCCAGTTTTTATATTCAAACCTAGTATTTCTATCGGTCTCTTTTCTTGAACCGCTAAGTTATGGGGACACCAACACTGATTGTCAAGCAGTGGGTACAAACACAGACACAAAGATGCACACACGTAAAAAGCACCCACTACACTCACGGAGTGGTTGGCGTTAGGAAGGGCATCCAGCTGTAGAAACCTTGCCAGATCAGACTGGAGCCTGGTGCAATCTTCTTGCTTCCCAGATCCCCGGTCGAACCGTCCAACCCATGCTAGTATGGAAAGCGGACGTTAAACGATGATGATGATGATATATGAGCGTGATTGTTACCTGCGTCACCTTACTAGCACTTGTGCTGGTGACACATGAAAAAAAACATTGGAGCAGGGTCGTTGCCAGTGCCGCTGGACTGGCTCCTGTACAGGTGGCACATAAAAAGCACCATTTGAGTGTGGCCATTGCCAGTACCGCCTGACTGGCCTTCGTGCCGGTGGCACATAAAAGCATCCACTACTCTCGGAGTGGTTGGTTTTATGAAGGGCATCCAGCTGTAGAAACTCTGCCAGATCAGACTGGAGTCTGGTGCAGCCATCTGGTTTGCCAGACCTCAGTCAAATCGTCCAACTCATGCTTGCATGGAAAGCAGACGTTAAACGGTGATGATGATATGATGGGCTTCTTTCAGGTTTTGTCTACTAAATTCACTCGCAAGGCTTTGATTGGCCTGAGGCTGTAAGTAGAAGAAACTTGCCCAAGGTGCCATGCAGTGGGACTGAACCCGGAACCATGTTGTTGAGAAGCAGGCTTCTTTTGCCACTCTTCCACATCTGAAGTTTCTATTGAAAAGTCTTTGGATTTGTATCTTGGACCAAATCCCTAATTCTTTTGGCAAGAAAGTCAAAAATTGTAACTTTGCGACTTTTAACTAATGAAATTCTTTTTCTTGCAGAGAATCTTTATTGGTTACTGACCAACTTGATGAAACTTGGGTTACTATTTTCGGGTAAGTCTCTCTTTTGATATCTTGCCTTTGTCTTGGAATAGTTTTTGTCTACATTTTTGCACATTATTTGTTGATGAAGAAACCAACAAGGGAGCCTCTACATCAGGGATTCTAAATCTTTTTTTTTTTTTTGTCCTACACCCAACTTCAATTTTAACCCCTAAAAAACATGCACCTCCAACATGAAGAAAAGTACACACGCACACACAAATTATGCAATAGGTGTACAAACGGGGTAAATTTACCTATTTCTCCATTGATTGAAAACATGCCAGACAGCCCTTTCGTTACCAACCCAGCTAAAATTGCCTTTCGCTCTGTAGTACAAATGTCTTGTTTCCATAAGTTTTGAATTAAAATCTTCCCCCAAACCTTAGTCCCAATTTATGTTCCTAACACCAGCATAATGATAACTAAGTTATTTTACTAAATTCTTTGATTTAAGATTAATTTTTTAAATTTAAATTTAAGATTAATTGCAAGAAACACAGAGCATCTCAACAGAAATATGGTAGCAAAAGGGTTAAAGTTACCATGATATTTTAAACTCTTTTGATACCAACCTGGCTGAAACCACCTCTGGCTCTGTAGTACAAATGTCTTGTTTTCATAAGTTTTGAATTAAAATCTTCCACCAAACCTTAGTCACGATTTATGTTGCTAACACTAGCTTAATGATAACTAAGTTATTTTACTAAATTCTTTGTTACATTTAAAATTAATTGGAAGAAACACAGAGCATCTTAAAATAAATAGAGTAACGAAAGGGTTAATTGATTTTCAAACTTTGTGTTCTCATCAGAGGTGTTGACATCACTTGACCAGTTCCACAAAAACAAGCAACCAGTCTGTTTATATGCACACACACACACACACACACACACACACATATATATATATATATATATATTTCTTTCTTTATTGCCCACAAGGGGTTAGACATAGAGGGGACAAACAAGGACAAACTAAGGGATTAAGTTGATTACATCGACCCCAGTGCGAAACTGGTACTTTATTTATTGACCCCGAAAGGATGAAAGGCAAAGTTGACTTCGGCGGAATTTGAACTCAGAACGTAACGATATATATGCGCTTGTTTAGAGCCAATGCCTCTCAATGCCCTCGTAGAAGCTCCTATGTTTCTTGTCAGCTGCCATCTGTTGTTCCTGTCTTCCAGAGTCATCCTGTAGAACGGTTATCTTTGCAGAATTCCTTACAACTTGGGATCAATATAGTAACAACAAAAATGGCTTGGGGGTGGGAACCATAGGATATCATTAGACATTATTTATAATATCTATAAATCTTGAGCATACCCATGGAATAGAGGCATGCTCAAGATTCATAGATATTATAAATATTTAATAATATCCTCACAAATGAATATGTGGTATATAGTAACATATTGCAATAAAATGCAAAAATTTCCTTCCACAAGTCATTTTCATTATTACTATATGTATCATCATCATTTAATGACCACCTTCCATGCTAACGTAGGCAGGACGTGTGTACATATATACATATATATAGATGCCATGATAGATCGTTAGCTACTACACACATTTTTTCTCTCCTTGTTTTTTCTGTGTCTCTTTCTGTCGAAGAGCGTAGGCTCGAAACGTAAAAGACTTTTTCTATTCCTGAACATTATACTAATACATCTGTTTGTTTTATACACCACCTGTCTTTATCTTTGTTTTTTTCGTAATCTCTCCCTATATATATATATAATAGAAATATTAAAATTACTAAGTCTCTCTAAAGGAGATTACGGCAGCGTTACTGGATATTAATAGTTATCGCCATACTAATATGGCAGTCTAAATATAAGACTAAAGCTGTTGCTGATTAGCTCCAAGAGGCACCGCCTCTAGCTAGCTATATGACACAAACCTGCGTCCACTACAACCTTCGAACAGGGGAAGTCAGCCGCTTCACCTTGCTAATCAGATATCTGCAGACATGTTTGAGGGTTGTTGCCCTTTATCAATGCAGCGTAGTCAGGTTCGTGTGTCATATAGCTAGCTAGAGGCGATGGCCTCTTGGAGCTAATCAGCGACAGCTTTAGTCTTATATTTATAGACTGCCATATTAGTATGGCGATAACTATTAATATATATATATATATATATATATATATATATATATATATATAATAAATGATAATGGGTTATGGGTTCCTTCTGACATGGATTCAGCTGTGAAGAAGAGACTCACATTTAAAAATGATTCTTTCCATCTGGTTATTTAGAATTTCCTTTTCTCCTCAGCTTCAATTCAGCTGCTGCATCTTATATCCTTGACCAGTTCTCACAATATGGAAACATTTTACAACATGTGGTATGTACTCCATTCTTGCTTTCTCTGTCAGTTTGTGTGTGTGTATGTGTGTGTGAGGAGGATATTTTGTAAATAAAAATAACCCTGAGATCTTCCCTGGGATAATTTCAATATAGAGGGGCGAGCATGGCTGTTTTAAGAGGTTTACATCTTAACGACACAGCTATTTCAGTTTTTAGTTTTGTCCGACAGTGTGGCTCTTTTTGCCAAGTGTCTTCTGTTGTAGCTCTGGACTAACCAAAGCCTTGGGAGTGGATTTGATAGGTGCAATCTAAAAGAAGCCCATCATATATATATATATATATATATATAGGCGCAGGAGTGGCTGTGTGGTAAGTAGCTTGCTAACCAACCACATGTTTCCGGGTTCAGTCCCACTGCGTGGCACCTTGGGCAAGTGTCTTCTACTATAGCCTCGAGCCGACCAAAGCCTTGTGAGTGGATTTGGTAGACGGAAACTGAAAGAAGCCTATCGTATATATGTATATGTGTGTGTGTGTCTGTGTTCGTCCCCCTAGCATTGCTTGACAACCGATGCTGGTGTGTTTACGTCTCCGTCACTTAGCGGTGCGGCAAAAAGAAACCGATAGAATAAGTACTGGGCTTACAAAAGAATAAGTCCCGGGGTTGATTTTCTCGATTAAAGGCGGTGCTCCAGCATAGCCGCAGTCAAATGACTGAAACAAGTAAAAGAGTATATATATATATATATATATATATATCATCGTTTAACGTCCGTTTTCCATGCTAGCATAGGTTGGACGGTTCAACTGGGGTCTGGGAAACCAGGAGGCTACACCAGGCTCCAGTCTGATCTGGCAGTGTTTCTACAGCTGGATGCCCTTCCTAATGCCAACCACTCCTTGAGTGTGGTGGGTGCTTTTTATGTGTCACCGCCGTCCTGGCATGTAAGAATGTATATAAAATATAATGTGGGTGTATGTTTGTCTCATTGTGTTGATGTCACACATGCTGTGATAATTATGAACAAATGTTGCTATCCAACCTTCCATGGAAGGCATGTCCAACCATGGAGAAATATTACCTTTCTAGTAACAGAAAGGGCATCTGGCTATAGAAAATCTGCCTTAGTGAATTCTGTCTGGTCTGTGCAGGAATGGGGAAATGGATGTGAAACAAATGATAGTGTTTTGACATTGTTTAAATGCTTAATATAAAACCATGTCACAACTTAAGCCATGATGTCGTTTGTGCTTTGTATGAGACATGTCAAGTCATTCAGAAGTTTGTTAGATGAAAGACCAGGGAGATAATAAATACATGGTTATCACCATTTAATGCCCACTTTTCCTTGTCTGCATGCACGAGATGGAATTTAATGAGGCAGGTTAGCAACAGGAAAGGCATCCTGCTGTACAAGATGTGCCTCAACAAAATGAACATTAAATGACTCTATTTACTTGCTCAGCGATGGTGGGATTCCAGATGAGATGAACGTGTGCGGCAAGCCTCACTTCATATCCCATTGTCACTCTTTGTTTCTGCTCTGCTGGCAGGGGAAGACTATACCTGACAGGTGGAAACACTCCAATACTGTCACAGACTACAAGCACGAGGGAAACCATACAGAGTTTGGCAACAGCAGAGGAATCTCTCATCCAGATAATACCGGAAAGATCATCATCATCGTTTAACCTTCGCTTTCCATGCTAGCATGGGTTGAACGATTTGACTGAGGACTGGCAAACCAGATGGCTGCACCAGGCTCCAATCTGATCTGGCAGAGTTTCTACAGCTGGATGCCCTTCCTAACGCCAACCACTCCGAGAATGTAGTGGGTGCTTATAAAGTGCCACCGGCACGAGGGCTAGTCTGGCGGTACTGGCAATGGCCACACTCGAAAATGGTGTTTTTTACGTGCCACCTGCACAGGAGTCAGTCCAGCAGCACTGGCAACAACCTCGCTCGAATGTTTTGTTCACGTGTCACCGGCACAAGTGCCAGTGAGGTGACGCTGACAACGATTCCCCTCAGTCTTCCACTTGTTGTCAACCTGGTCATGCCTTAAGTCCCTGTGTGGATTTTGACCAGAAAGAAGTATTTCTCACCTGATATTTGTGACCCATCTTCTTGAAAAGTGTCATGAACTGCTGAGAGGGACATAGGTTACACCTTCATCAATTTAACAAAGACATTTGACACAGTCCACCATCCTATGTTGTGGTGATTCACAAGTTTGGCTGTCCACCAACATTACTCTCAAAATGACTATGTTGATGATGATGATGATAACTGTACAGAATATGTGTTGTGTAATTAAAGATTGATGTTGATTACTTTATGTTTTGATAATGAATTTGGTCAGAAAGTTCTTCTAACAATTTCAGCGTAGAGAATCCGTAATGTTATTGAAGTGGAGAAAAGATATGTTCTTTACCAGCTGCTGTTTTAGTTATTATCTCCCCCCCCCCCCATTGCTGTTTATTTCTAAATTTATATCTTTATTTATTTTTTTTTTCTTGTTTTGTTGCAGATATCTTCAGATGGCAATTGGATGCATATACAATATCAATCCAAATTACAAGCTAAAAAGGCTCTCAGCAAGAATGGCAAAATATTTGGTGATAGTATTATGTTGGGAGTTACACCTTGCATTGATAAGGTAATCCCCCACTTCTCTTACTTAGGTATCTTGACTTTAAAACCAGGGTGTTACTTGTCACATGATGGGTAAATTAGGAAGTATGCTTTTACCACCATAGCTTATATCAAGAAATTTGGCAAACATACACTTTACTCTCTCTCTCTTTTACTCTTTTACTTGTTTCAGTCATTTGACTGCGGCCATGCTGGAGCACCGCCTTTAGTCGAGCAAATCGACCCCGGGACTTATTCTATCGGCCTATATGTTATAACTAGTTTATATTAAAGAATAAAGATGTTGTGAGTCGGAATCAGAGTCAGTATAGTTTCACCCTCTCTGACTCCAGCTACCCCTTAATTGTTTCTGACTCCACGACTGCCACCAAGCTTATGTATGAGACGAAGACAGGAGAATAGGAATCTCATTTCAATGATTCATTGGTTAGGCATTAGAAAAAATCTCAAGTTGTTAAAACACACCAAAATATTTTCAGATTTGCAAAATCCTCTCTCTTGAAGCAGAATAGCAATTTTTTTTAATGTAATTGGTTTTGCAGTAATTATTTTCTAATTATTTATTTTACTTTGTTCACAGAATCTCATGGAATCTAACAAAGAAAATATACATATCCATAGCATTCTATCGGCGCCATCCAATATCTACCATTCCACACCGATGTCTTCCAAGATCCAAAGCCATTCTCTATTACCCAACGTGATTGGAACCCCTAACTCTCTCTCAACAGGTGTAAGACCAATTAATACACCAAAGTCTTTGCAAAAAAGACCATTGAATGAAAGCGAGGTAACTTTGTTCTCCATTCTAAATTTGTTTGATTTCAAGCAGAGGTTCTCAGCCCTTTTTTTTTGCTATTGACCCCATCGGTTCTTTTTTGTATTCAGTTGGACCCTCATAACCATTCAATGCTTTAAAAATCCTATAATATTTTCATAATTGAATATTTATCAGGAATTGTATAAAAAGATTAAAATATTTTGTGTATTGCAGAAATATAAGCAAATTATTGCACATAAATTATGACAGCAAAATCTTGTAGTGCCCTCAAAAGGGTCGTATGGGTCCTGGTAGAGAGCCACTTCACTGGATTTAGTTTCCAACCATGTAGTTTTGAGTTCAGTCCCACTGCTTGGCACTTTGAGCGAATGTCTTCTACTATAGTCCAGAGTGGCATTTCTCAACTATTTTACTCTTGCGTAATGCTTAAAATAAATTATGTCTCAAGGAACCTCTGCACACAAAAAAAATTATATACAATATTTTTCCATTGTAGTTCATGTAGTAAATATTTTGTGTGTGTGTGTGTATGTATATATATATATATATATATATATATCATTTAACATCCGTTTTCCATGCTGGCATGGCTTGGATGGTTTGACTGAGGTCTGGAGAGCCAGCAGCTGCACCAGGCTTC
Source organism: Octopus sinensis (assembly GCF_006345805.1). Taxonomy (NCBI): domain Eukaryota; kingdom Metazoa; phylum Mollusca; class Cephalopoda; order Octopoda; family Octopodidae; genus Octopus; species Octopus sinensis. Next base: position 60,340 of record NW_021834783.1, read on the forward strand.
AACCTGATCTGACAATGTTTCTACAGCTGGATGCCCTTCCTAATGCTAACCACTCTAGTGGGTGTTTTTTACATGCCACCGCCACAGGAGCCAATCAGGGGACATTGGCATTGGCCACATTCGGATGTTACATTTTATGTTGCACTGGCACGGGAGCCAGTCAGCAGACTTGGTCGCCTAGGTAGCGGAAGCTATCAACTACTTCTAGTTTTTTCCCCTGACATGTGATGGAATCTGTTTTCAGTGTTTATTGCCCCAGTGCATCTCCCACACGCAAAAACTATCTTCCCAGTTAACCTTCCTTTGATATTGCTGCACCTTTTATGTGTCCATAGCTTACACTGAGTACATCGTATGGAGTTTCTACTCACACCTTTTCTACTGCTCAAGCAGGGCCATCTACCTGAAGGGGCTTGATTTGTCAGCCATCCTACTTACTAAGACTTTGGTTTTTGCTAGGTTAACCCATTAGATCCTTCAATTCTAGACCTTGCTTCTGGCGGTGACTCGGCTATTAGAGGAGCTCTCAGGGGCAGCCTGTCTTGAATTCCTCTGTTATTACCTGGAGATGATTGTTATATTTTTTTGATAACATAATAGGTTAGAAAGGATGAGATCTATAAGTGCAAGTATTCCCTCATCTATGTGTGTATTCATTTGCTGGTTGTGTACACTGTGGAAAGCGTGTCTTAAGTTTTTTTGAATGTTGCATTGGGGCAGGCATGGCTGTTCCCAACTACATAGTTCTAGGCTCAATCCCATTGTGTGGCATCTCGAGCAAGTGTCTTGTACTATATCCTCAGATCAACCAAAGCCTTGTGTGTGGATTTTGTAGATGGAAACCAAAACTATTTGTATGTGTGGGGCCGTTCGCCAGCTTCGTCTGGCACCTGTGTCGGTGGCACATAAAAAACACCATCCGAGCGTGGCCGTTCGCCAGCCTCGTCTGGCACCTGTGTCAGTGGCACATAAAAAGCACCCACTACACTCACGGAGTGGTTGGCGTTAGGAAGGGCATCCAGCTGTAGAAACTTTGCCAGATCGGACTGGAGCCTGGTGCAGCCTTTGGGCTTCCCAGACCCCAGTTGAACCGTCCAACCCATGCTAGCATGGAAAACGGACGTTATACGACGATGATGTACATGAACCCTTGATACACATATCTTTTATGTCAGTCATTTAACTGTAAACTGATTTGAATGTTACTTGTCAAACTTGGTAGATTAAAATGGGTAATGCCTTGTGGAAATGAGCTAACTTCCTGATATTTGTATTATTTAAAATAATTAATTGCAACTGCTTTGCATGTGAAAGAGTTCATGTTTTCAGTGCAGGTGTGGCTTGTGTGGTTTAGAAGCTTGCTTCCCAACCATGTGGTCTCAGGTTCAGTTCCATTGTGTGGCACCTTGGGCAGATGTCTTTTACTGTAGCCCCGGGTCTACCCAGTGCCTTGTGAGTTGATTTGGTAAACAGAAACTGAAGGAAGCCCATATGTGTATGGACCCTTGTCTTGATATCATGAGATGATTGTGAACAAGTGGCTTTATCATAAAAGCAGTGTTACTTGTTTCCAATGTTTGGCCTTACTTGGAAACAGGTGAGGGTTGGCAACAGGAAAGGCATCCAGCTGTAGAATATCTGCCTCAGCAAATTCTGTTTGACCCAAGCAAGTATGGAAGAGGGTGTTAAATGATGATTGATTTAATTTTTTTTTTTTATTTTAGTTTGCTGAAATCTCCATGATTTTTTTTTCTCCCTGTTTAGGTGTTCCAGACAGCACGGACTCCACAGAAAAGCAATGATTTTTTCTCTAAAGCCATGGAATATGTTTTTGGCTGGTAGATTATATCAATATTTTAAGTCCGTATATCATTTTAGGATTAAAGAAGAAGAAAAATTCAAAAATGTTTAAACTAGGGGATTTAATGTTTATATTTTTTGGTATATAATTAATCCATCTCCGAAAGTTTCTGCTTTATTTTTGTATAAGTCACCTTTGTACAAAGCTGTCGTTAATAATTAAATAATAAATTAAAAGCAACTCTAAGTAATGTAACCATTATCAATCACCTGTGGAATGGCATCCAGGAAAAGCTCCCAATTAAAGAACACCTGAATGTCACACGTAGCTTGGTCTGTGATGTTCAGGGGTTCTTTAACCCTCAGCATTGTTCAGGGAGCTTTCCCCAGACGCTATCCCGCAGCAAATTTGGTGTATAAACAAAGCACATTACACTATGTATGCGTGACTGATAATAATACCATTGTTAATAACTTACATATTAGATACTGCTCTGACGAGCCATTCATCAACACCTTGTTACCTTAGCGACCACCCAATCTGGTACCCTGCCCAATTGACAGTACCATCCACATGTAATCTGGTGGTAACTAAGGAAACTAGAGATTAACAAATGGCTTTTGAGAGGTAAAAAGAAGGGCAGAGAACTGATGTATAACAATTTCTATAAGTTAGATTCAATCAGTTTAGATAAAATTATTTTTTTAATGCTGCTTTTTGGATTTGGATTAGTTGTTGCTTTGGCATATCAGTTTAATTACCCAATTATTAATCTTAATTACGAGAGATTTTAGCCTCTGTTTAATTTACATATATTTTAATCCATAACTTTTAAGATCTGTCGCTAACATTTTAGACTTTGGTTGAAGTTTGCTTTTCACTGAAACCCCCCCCCCCCCGCTTAATATTTTCCCCAATGCCTTTTGTGATTGTAAAGATATTTTGTTTACCTGTGTAAATTTTGTAAATATATACATATGTATATAACTATGTCGAACTTTTAAACGAGTAAACAGGAGAAATTAATAATTATGAATGACACTATACAGCAAATAATTTATAATTTTTGTATATAGACACAGATTTAAAGGAAGATAGGCTCCTGAACCCAAAGTGAATGAGAGAGAGAAAGCAATGTATCCCATAACCAGACGATCATTTCATATATAAGGAACTGAACTCAGGAGGTACTCAAGCCTGGGGTTGCATGTTCCCTCTCGTTCACTTATAAATTGTACATTTATTTGCTATACAGTTTTCCCATAATTATTTAAAGACTGCAAGTTGAAAGGTTCGTCCTTGACCCTGTTTATACCAACTTGCTTGAAACTGCTCTTGATCCACTTGGTACAATGTTCCCGTTTAAGGCGGCGAGCTGGCAGAAACGTTAGCACGCCGGGTGAAATGCTTAGCAGTATTTCGTCTGCCATTACGTTATAAGTTCAAATTCCGCCGAGGTCAACTTTACCTTTCATCCTTTCGGAGTCAATAAATTAAGTACCAGTTACGCACTGGGGTTGATATAATCGACTTAATCCGTTTGTCTGTCCTTGTTTGTCCCCTCTGTGTTTAGCCCTTTGTGGGTAGTAAAGAAATAAGTATTTCGTCTGCCGTTACATTCTGAGTTCAAATTCTGCCGAGGTCGACTTTGCCTTTCATCCTTTTGGGGTCGATTAAATAAGTACCAGTTACGCACTGGGGTTGATATAATCGACTTAATCCGTTTGTCCTCTCTCTGTTTAGCCCCTTGTGGGTAGTAAAGAAATAGGTATTTCGTTTGCCGTTACGTCCTGAGTTCAAATTCCGCCGAGGTCGACTTTGCCTTTCATCCTTTCATGGTCGATAAATTAAGTACCAGTTACGCACTGGGGTCAATATAATCGGCTTAATCCGTTTGTCTGTCCTTGTTTGTCCTCTCTGTGTTTAGCCCCTTGTGGGTAGTAAAGAAATAAGTACAATGTTCCCGTTTTAAACTGGTCTAGACTAAAAACCTTCCATCAAAATTTCCTGTTAATTTGTATTCGAGTCCCCTGATTAATAATGAGTTATTTTTTTTAACCCTTTAGCATTCAAACTAAAAATAATCACATTGAAATCTCAAACTTATGGGATAATGCAAGATTAATTCAAAGGAATGTGAATAAGTAAGCTTTAATTATGACAGTAATCTGAATAAGCACTAACGAGTTAAATTATTTTCAAATTTAATTGAAAAAAGAGGCAGAGTATTTTAACAGAAATATATAGACAAAAGGGTTAAACTTTGTTTTAATCCTAAAATTTCCTGCATGGCATGAATATGTGATATCTATATATGAAACAGACAGGTGGTTGTGTGTGTGCATGGAGGCGCAATGGCCCAGTGGTTAGGTAAGCGGACTTGCGGTCATAGGATTGCAGTTTCGATTCCCAGACCGGGCGTTGTGAGTGTTTATTGAGCGAAAACAACTAAAAGATCCACGAGGCTCCGGCAGGGGATGGTGGTGATCCCTGCTGTACTCTTTCACCACAACTTTCTCTCACTCTTACTTCCTGTTTCTGTTGTACCTGTATTTCAAGGGGCCAGCCTTGTCACTCTCTGTGTCACGCTGAATATCCCCGAGAACTACGTTAAGGGTACACGTGTCTGTGGAGTGCTCAGCCACTTACACGTTAATTTCACGAGCAGGCTGTTCCGTTGATTCGGATCAACCGGAACCCTCATCGTCGTAACCGACGGAGTGCTTCCATCCTTCCATGTGTGTGTGTGCACATGTGAAAGGATTTATCTGTGATGATGGAGTCTGGATCTTAAAATTGTCAATGCCACATGGAAGTTTTATACATCTGTAATTTGTATCCTGTAAAAAATTAAGTTTGAATCACAATTAAAATTTTACAGCTTTTTTCTTTTTTTCTTTTTTTGTACTTTTCTTTGTGTTACATGAAGAAAATTTTTTTCTTTTTTGCAGAGGAATATTTGTAAAACTTAGAACTGGCCAAGTGTCTTCTCTAGAATAAGACAAATATCCTTGTCCCTCTATCGTTCTCTGGCCTCGTAAAGGCGTGTGGCTCTTGAAAAGTGATACTAACCTAAGAGGGATGCTAAACACTAAACAGTGAGGTACCCAGCTTCAGATATTTACATTGTGTGAAGGTGCATGGCTTTGAGGTAAGGGGTACTTATCTCATGATCATAAGGTTGGGAGTTTGGTTTCCTCCGGTGCTTTGTGTCCCTGCACAAGACACATTATTTCGCATTGCTCCAGTTTGCTCAGCTGGCAACAAAAGAGGTGTGCCTATATTTCAAAGGGCCAGCCTTGTCACATTGTATGTCCCACCAAATCTCTGAGAATTACGTTTTAAGGGTATACATGTCTGTGGAGTGCTCAGCCACTTGTATGTGAATTTCATGAGCAGGCTGTTCCACTGATTGGATCAACTGGAACGCTCATCCTTATAACCGATGGAGTGCCAGTTAGCCCCTTCTTGCCTTGCACACAGCCACTTCACCCTTGGGTTCCACTCCTTCTCTCACCTAAGAGGACTTTGTCTTCAAAGTTACTTGGCAACCCCTGCTGGTACTAGACCCATGTGAAAAGCACCCAGTCCACATTCTGTAAAGTGGTTGGCATTGGGAAGGGCATCCAGCTGTAGAAACCTTGCCAAAACAAACAATTGGAGCCTGGTGCTGCCCTCTGGCTTGCCAGCTCCTGTCAAACCGTCCAACCCATGCCAGCATGGAAAATGGATGTTTGATGATGATGATTGGCAAATAAAGTCCCCCCGCCAACCCAACGTCAATGCTCTAAAGTGGCCAGTCTCAGGCCTTCTTGACCATTACTCATCTGCTTGGAATTATGTCAGTGTTGTAAGGTTGATGTTTTTAGCAAAGCTGAAACAATTGTAGTCAGATTTTTTTCCAGTTACCAAAAAACAGGAAGAAAGAGAAAAATAAGGAAAGAAAAAACATATTTTATAAATGGTTCGTTTATTTCGAGTTTTAAATAGAATAATTTATTTTATATAAATGATTTCAGTATTTTTTTTTAAATAGATTGCGGAGTGTGGGTTGACAGTTTCATCTGTTGATGTACAAATATCCAAGACACTTGCTTCTTTTTCTTATTTTTTTTTCATTTTCTTTTGTTTTAGGGGAATGGATTAAAAATCATAATTTATTGTTGAACGCTGACTATTCCTGTTTTACTCTTCACTATAAATATATAAGTTTATGTCAGCATTATTATACTGCATATTATATTATAGCTAGCTATAAGCAGTAGAATTATCTGTTAAATAAAATAAAAAAGTCTAAGATAGGTTTCTGACCCAAAAGCATTTCACCTTTAAATAATAATAATAAAAAATTAGGTGGATCCATTGTTGAAAGAATGATTAAAAATTGCACCGGTTTTTAATTGCTTTGAGCTATATTTTAATTAGCTGTAAACAGGGCTACTATATTTCAGGTGTACCATTTTTAATTAGCTGTAATTAGAGCTAAAGTAGAGATAAAAACTAAGATAAATCTCTTGAAATAATGAATAAAAGAATGGATCTCAATGAAAAAAAAAAATTCATTCTTTAAATGTTTTGACATTTAAGCGACTCCGTATCCTTGGCTACCACAGTGAATAGCGACAAGGAGTCTGTCTTTTAGCTCTTCCATGGTGGGATAATCGGGCAGACGCATTAGATTGATACTGAAATATGAAAAAAAAGAAACATTTTCATACATAATTACATTTAATGATGCACTTATTACAAGGGACTATTAAAACATGCCATGTCCACTATTTAAAAAACTGACCAGATCTAGCTTTTCATACCTACCCTTCAATGTCATTCTGAAAATAGTCCTATTATTGAAATTTCAAAGCTACGAGATAAAGCATGATTAATTTAAAGCAATATGGATAAATAAGCCTTACATTTGATAGAGTAATCTGAATGCTGAAGTGTTTGTTTTTCTGGCAAACACACTTAGTTAAATCATCTGTAGAAATACGGTTTCAATAATGTATTATTATAAGCAAAGTTGGGCTGCGTTAAGCAAAACGTTAATTTTTAATCCATTGATCAAAAAGTTAACGTCGATAACTGTGAATCAGTTCTGTTGTGTCTGGGGAGTGTCATTTTCTTTTTGTGCCTTATAATTTAACTCACACACTGGTAAAATTTCTTATTTTTATTTCCCTAAAATTTGTAAGTCAAGACTTTTGAAAAGGTTTCAAGACGCAACGAAAATTTTAGGAATATAAAAATAAGGAAAAAAAGTGGAAATTTTACCGGTGAGTGTGTTACATTATAAGGCACAAAAAGAAAATGACTCTCCCCAGACACAACAGACCAACTCATATAAAGAATCTTGCAAACGAAATGTGAATCAGTTAATGGAAGTTATTGATAAACCATTAACGTTAATTTTTATTATAGAAAAAAAAACAAAATATCTGGCAGTGTCGCCTATAGCCTAGTGAGAACTGTACAAGCCATGTACAGGGATGCTGTAAGGCGAGAGTTGGCAACGAGTATGGTGAAGAATTCTGGGTAGGGGCCCACCAGGGTTCAGTCCTCAGCCCCCTCCTATTTATCATAGTCCTCCAGGATTTCAAGATAGGATGCCCCTGGGAGCTTCTCTATGCTCTTATACCATGATTCCCAATGTGGGGCATGGTAATATTTTGGTGAGACATGCATAGGGTTATGTTAAATTTATTGTTTTAGTATACCAATAACAGAATGAGTTATTAAAAGAAAATTCTTTACATTCCTTTCTGTGGACAATTTTATCAATTTTTGACACTTTAGAGACATCAGATAGTTTTCATCATATTCAAGATCTGATGTCTCTAAAGTGTCAAAAATTGATAAAATTGTCCATAGAAGGGGTATGTGAAAATATGTAGGTAATTTGCAAAATATGTGTACATGCGTATATGGATGTTTTTAATGAAATTGTCTACAAATATGTGTTTTATATCATGTAGATTGCTAATATACAAAATTTGGGGGGGGGGAGTGTTTTAGGAGGGGTTGGGGTGGGGAATTTCACTGTAGTCCACTTCAAATCATAACTTTCAAGAAAATGGATATTTTTTTAATGAAATTCTCTACAAATTATACCTTGAACTCTGTAGATTCCGAGGACATGGGAATTTTGGGGGCTACTTTTGAGAACCGTTCCCCACTCGCAGGTGTTTCTGAACAGGTTTCATTTTCTCCGTTTTGTGCGTTTGTGCATCCGTAGATTTCTGCTGAAGCAGGGAAAGCAAATGAAGCCCTCACCAGAAAACTCGTTATGCTAAAAACAGCAGCTAAAGGTCTGGTACACAGAAATATGGTAGAACTACGGATGCAC
>NW_021834784.1:0-15000 GCF_006345805.1 Octopus sinensis
GTGTGTGTGTGTGTGTTTGGTGTGTTGTGTGTGTGTGTGGTGGTGTGCGTGCGCGTGTGAGAGAGAGAGAGAAATACTTCATTCTCAAAACAAACCTCCGCTACCTGAACCTGCGATAAGTAGCCATCCAAATGCTTGCACAAAATCATTATATACTTCCTCAAAGAAACAAATTCTTTTTCTGAAAAACCATTGCATCTGACTGTATTCTAATGCATTCAAACTGCGCCATAGCCAACATATAAACTCCTTCAGAAATATTAAGAGAATTTTGTTTAGAAGAATTTAAAACCACATATTCACTCTGACAATCTTCATTCCTTTAATTTGTATCTTATTGACAGAGCTATATATCATACAACCTAGCCTAAATACATTAAAAAGAAAAACACTCAGCTCAAACAGCATTTTTTTTTAAAGAGGAGTACCATCTTCTGTGCTCTCGGCATCGAGAACTTTAACACCGAGTTGATCTCTTTTTGCATCACACAAGAAAACTGAGCGACAACTTCATACCTCATCTAACCATCACATCGATTTTTGTTTAACCTTATCACCATTCATCTAAACATAGATTGTCAGTTACAATAACTCCACAATTACAAACTTCTATCCATCTTCTCTGCCCACACTGGCTCGGGAATGAAATTTGCTCAGGGAGTGCAAACACAGGCCCAAAGTTTTTTTTCTATACAAGGTTTTATTGTTTTATTTTCTTTATGTTCTTTATTCTTTGAGAAGAAACCTAACTCCAAGCTACTATTTACAAATCACATTTTAAAGCAGTTTTCTAAACCCGAGAAAAATAAGTAGGGTTCAGATTTTGATTTTGCACAACCACAAAAGTTTAGGAGGTGCGCTTGAAGCCCTGCACCCCCTGTTTCCTGACCTATGTCTGTCCTCTATGGTTGTAGGAAGAGAGACCGTACGTACCCCCGATATAGGGTTCAATATACATGTATATTTCATGCTGGTGTTCCAGCATGACCGCAACCGAATGGCTGAAACGACTAAAAGAAGATATATATATATATATCGGAAATACTAAATTTCTAAATCTCTCGTCACGTTCGATACATGTCTCTACGAGAGATTTAGAAATTTAGTATTTCTGATTTTGATAATTAGTGAATAGACTTCACTGAAATTTAGATATATACATTACGAGTCGAGGCAAATATCATCAGCTGACCGGTGTCTGCTAGTCTAGGCCGACGAAGGACAATCATCCTGAAACACGTGTCCCTAGATGCAGCCCGAGCGGCTGGGGGTATTTTTCTCCCCTTCGTAAATGTATATAAGGACACAGGAAAAATGTGTCAAAGCCATCAGGAGGCGTCGATGCTTCCTAGGGCTAAACAGCGGTGGTGCACCCCCTACTGTCACGTTCGTGTTAGATTGACAGTATACACCCATTCGATATATATATATATATATTATATATATATATATATATATATATATATAGTATGTATATATATATAGATATGGAGAGAGGGAGAGAGAGAGGAGAAAAAGGACACAGGCAGAGAGAAAGATAGATAGATAGATTGATGGATAGATAGATAGATAGATAGATAGATAGATAGATAGATAGATAGATAGACAGACAGACAGATAGATAGATATGTAGATAGATATGTAGATAGATAGATAGATAGATAGATGATAGATAGATAGATAGATAGATAGATGATAGAGCAGATAGATAGATAGATAGATAGAGAGAGAGAGAGAGAGAGAGAGAGATAGATAGATAGATAGATAGATAGGTAGATAGATAGATAGATAGATAGAGATAGATAGATAGATAGATAGATAGATAGATAGATAGATAGATAGATATGTAAGCATGTGTATGTGATTATGCATAGAAATGAGTAAAAGACAAAAAGCAAGAATGCAGACGCATGCGTATATTTTCCTTTTATTTCCCATGTGTTTTGCAAATCTTTCAATTCGTTTTATTTTCAGACAACTTATATCAATGTTCTGTGGCGATTAATTAGTATTTAATTTAATAACAGTTACCTTAGAGCAAACCGTTCCACTAGATTCATGAAGGATTATAGAAACTTCTTCTATGGTGCATAACTTAACAACAAATGTCTGTTATTTGAAAATATCTTCTTTCAAATATCCAACACTTCTGACTTTTACTTATCTTTGGAATATAATATATAAGCAAGCACACGTTGACACATACGAAGGCACTCACGCAGGTACACACACACACACACCAACACACACACAAATGTATATAGATAGATAGATAGATAGATAGATAGATAGATAGATAGATAGATAGATAGATAGATAGATAGATAGATAGATAGATAGATAGATAGATAGATAGATAGATAGCTATATGTGTGTGTGTGCGCCAGCGTGTACATATTAGTTAATAGCGATGAAAATATCACTTTGTATGTCATACTTAGAGCAGATATATTGTTGAAAGCTTTTCAAGCAGCGGTATTCGTCTGAAGAAGCTGGCGAGCTGGCAGAAACGTTAGCACGCCGGGCGAAATGCGTAGCCGTATTTCGTCTGCTGCTACGTTCTGAGTTCAAATTCCGCTGAGGTCGACTTTGCCTTTCATCCTTTCGGGGTCGATTAAATAAGTACCAGTTACGCACTGGGGTCGATATAATCGACTTAATCCGTTTGTCTGTCTTTGTTTGCCCTCTCTGTGTTTATCCCCTTGTGGGTAGTAAAGAGATAGGTAGTTCGTCTCGAGAAAGTATCTCCCAAAGACATATAGTGTTAAAAACACAGAAATATATCACTAACACACGAATAGAGTCCAGCAGGTGCAGAATAATTGCTATGTAGATAGAGAGATAAATAGATAGACAGACAGCCAGACAGAAAGATAGGTAGGTAGGTATGTAGATACGTAGGTAGGTAGATAGGTAGGTAGGTAGGTAGGTAGATACATCTATGTATATCTAGCTATCTCTCTTTTTATATGTATATATTTGTGTGTGTGTTTGTGTACGTGAGTGTGTGTTTGTGTACGTGAGTGTGTGTGTGTTTGTGTACGTGAGTGTGTGCGTGTGTGTGTATAATTGTTAAAGAGGACAACAAACGTTGAGGCAATACAAACATATCAAGCCATATACATTATTATTATTGGAAAATTTGAAAGTCTTACAGCTGTTTCTGGGATATCGCATACTCTGGGATATCCCAGAAACAGATGTAGGACTGAATTTTCCAATTATAATAACGTATATGACTTCAGATGTTTGCCTTACCTTAACGTTTGTTGACCTCTTTAACAATCATATATCTGCTATATCAGAAATCTGCAACGGATCCATAACTACCGTCTCGGCTATAACCTTGGAGCCCTGGTAATCCATTACAGCACTTACCTAGCGTACCTAATCGTTTAGATCACCGGTGAACTAAACTCCCATACTTTGTATATACCTATATATATATATATATATATATATATATATATAAAACATATGCATATATACATACATATATGTACGTTCCTACCTCTACATGTATATATACAGGACACAAAAAAAACGTCGAACACAATGAGAAACGAAAACATAAACACAAAACCAAGGAAATGGACATTTTTCTTAAACAACGAAATAATAGAGAACAGGACATACAAAACAAGGAAAATTCCCATTCTTCAGTCGCCTTTGTTTCATCTACTCCACGTTTCGAAGGTCAAGGCGATACATGACTTTAATGAAAGAATCCTTCCCGCGAAAATCAAATTAAATAAAATTTGAGTTTTTTTTGCGGAGGAGTAAAAATGGTAACAAAAACAGGACAGTAACGACAGTACAAAATATAAACAGTAAAAGACAGGACAAGGAGAATAACAGTAACACAAACAAGAAGGGCTATATATATATATATATATATATTAGTCTTTTAGCCCAAGGAGTGTGGCCATGCTGGGGACAGCCAGTGTTACTATATTTTTTCAGTGGCCATTCTAATGCTTTTGGGTTTTAGTGGAGAAGGGTGTCCGACATTGCTGGTCTCTTTTGAGTTTCTTACCGTTGTCTGGGATCTTGAACAGCAGGAGGGTCAGGTATGTATGTATATGTGTGTGTATATATATACACACACAAGCTTCTTACCACAGAGCCACGTCTCTGCCTAAATATAACACACACACACACACACACACACACACACACACACACACACACATATATATATATATATATATATATACATAGAAATACATATGAATATATATAAATATATATATATTATATATGCATGCATATATATATATATGTATACATTCATACATACATGCATGTATATATATATATATATGAAAAGTTAGGTATTGTGTATATACGTCCTTATGTGTGTGTGTGTGTGTGTGTGTGTGTGTTGTGTGTGTGTGTACGTTTGCATTCATCAGAGTCCATTTGTGTTATTCTTTCGCTATCACACTCATACAGACATCAAATCACGCTACACACCACACGCACGCACACACACACACACACGCACTGATACATACATACATACATACATACATACATACATACATACATGCGTGGGTACACCATACCCACCACCCTTCCGTCCAAATCTGCTCCCCTATTACAATGAACCAAGAATGTTAACTATAACGATGAAAACAATATTTGAATAAAGAGCATTGTTACCTCTTTTAGCGCTGATGTATCTGTTGCTAACAGTAGTAGTAGTAGTAGTAGTAGTAGTAGTAGTAGTAGTAGCGGTGGTGGTGGTGGCGGCGGCGGCGGCGTCCATTGTTGTGCCCACACTGATACGCATCAGTGGTTTCCTAATAACACACATTAAAAAGTTGCTGTTAAAATTCACCTGATTCTCCGAAATTCTATGATCAAGTGACGCTAGGACAAATTACAGGTTTTCAGCCCATTTTAAAGGGGATTAGAGCCCTAAACGCCGGAAGTTGTTGCTTCCTTGTCCTTTGTTTCTTTTAACAGGGTGTTTTGTTGTTGCTGCTGTTGTTGTTACCTACCGTTGGTGTTGTTGATTCGGTGATTACATGGGACTCAGCGTTAAGGATGAATATTTTGCTAGTTGTTGTTGTTAGTACATACCAAACCTGCACTGATTTAACTGACCCATGACCTAAGACGTTCCAAGTTTGGCCATCCTGTCTTTTTTGTTACATCGAGGATATTTTTGTTTAATTTTAAGAAGGTAAATGGATTTGAGGGAGATGCAGCTGCTACCTCTTGCAAACCGAACTCTAACCTAGATCAGTTCTTCTCAACCATTCTTTACTTTTGGGTCCTTTTGATTCCTGTTTTACTGGGAAGGACCAATGTTTAAAACTATCAGTGAACTAAGGCAACATCCTTTATTTTTCGAGCACCATCCGGAGTATTCGAGCGGTCCTAAGCAGTGCTGTTTTCTGCAAGTGCCTCAACCTTATTGGTGCCCCTATTTGTTCCACGTACATCTCGAGATTTTTGCTCACTGTACCCAGGGCTCCGACAGTCATTGATACAACTACTACCTTTTTCAGAGACCACAACTAATTAACATCCCAAGCTAACCTGTTACATCTATCGACTATTATTATTATTATTGAATGAGAGAGCAGTGCATGTCATCAAAGTGACACTGTGGTAAAATATACGAAGCCCAGTATACCCATCATGACTACCCGTCTGATAAGGGTACACCAGGCACATGCATCACAACCATATGTGCGCGATATGGTAATCTCATATCAAGATAAACAGCACATGACCTTGCAGGTGGGGCCCAGTTAGAATTTTCTTCTGGTCCAGTAACCCATCCCGCTCAAATGGTCCCTGAATAAGAGTTGTTTAAGGATGTTAAACGAAACACCCATGTTTCCAGAGGTGAATTATTCAAACCCCAAAGAATCCCTCTCAACACATGGCTACGATGCTCCCCCAAAACTTCTGCTCGTGGTCAGAGATGCACATATCGTCAGCCACTAAGGGACATGCTCAACTGGTTAAGGTCAAACAACTGACAAGCAAATCTGTGGTATTGAGCAGAATATTTGCTGTAGCCCATCTTTTATAACAAGACAAAACAATGCATATGATAACACTTCCAATCAGTTAAGATCAGAAGCCATGAGAGCCACTGTATGGTACTGCATCAGGGTATATTACTATTATTATTATTATTATTATTATTATTATTATTATTATTATTATTATTATTATTATTATTAATATTATTATCATCATCATTATTATTATTATTATTATTATTATTATTATTATATTATTATTATTATATTATTATCATCATCATTATTATTATTATTATTATTATTATTATCATCATCATCATTATTATTATTATTATTATTATTATTATTATTATTATTATTATTATCGTCGTCGTCATTTTATTATTGGCATTGTTCCTATCACCATTATTTCTATGAATTTTAACATTTAAATGACAAATATCACAACAGCACCGGCAATTGAACAGCTGCTCGAACGGAGGAAAGAAGAGCAAGAACAACAAGAATAGCAACAACAACAATAATAATAATAATAATAATAATAATAATAATAATAATAATAATAATTGATAATAATAATAATAATAATAATAAAATTGATAATAATAATAATAATAATAATAATAATAATAATAATAATAATAATAATAATAATAATAATAATATAATAATAACAACAACAACAGCTGGTAGTATTTAGGGTTGAGAAAGGAGCAAGGGATTTAGCGAAACGAAATTAAAGTGCAGTCAGAGTTGTGTCGACAGAATGAGTCGAATTAAGCAGCCAATCAGATTAACATCATTAGTTAATTGCTAATAGCGTTGTTCAATAATCTGTATTTTCTAGTTATTCTTTACACTCACGAAAACAAAAACAAAAAGGAACAAAAACACACACTAGCCTGGAGTGGATAACTACGCATGCGTGAAAGTGTTTTAGTAATGTGTGCATATATATATATATATAAACGGCAGTTTGTCTGTGTGTGTTTCTGTGTGTCGTTAGGTTGTACCCTCACCCTGACCACGCTTTCAACGATTCTGATGAAACTTGACACACACATAGCCCAATGTCATAATTCAAAAGTAACGCAGCGAAAATTTTGAAAATTTCCCCCGGTTCTGAAAAAATCGTATAAAT
The DNA here is from genome assembly GCF_006345805.1 of Octopus sinensis. NCBI lineage: Eukaryota > Metazoa > Mollusca > Cephalopoda > Octopoda > Octopodidae > Octopus > Octopus sinensis. The sequence continues at coordinate 7,150 of NW_021834784.1, forward strand.
TCGACATGGGGTCGAGAATCAGAAACACAAACCACCGACTGTCTAGGGACGCAACTCGACCTTTTTAACTAAAAAAAAAATTTACCATAATTTTTTTTCCATTTTTTGGTTATAACTCTCTAAAATGCTTTATAGTACTTCCCTTACAAACCCGAGCAACGCCGGCGATACTGCTAGTATATATATATATATGCGAGTGTGTGAGAGTGAGATGTTTGTGTGAATGTGTGGATGTGGGTTTTTAAGCATTCGGTTGTTATAAATAAAAGGGTTCTTTTAAGAAATCATAAATCTTTGAATGCTAAATGAGAAGGGCGACCTTAAACTAACAGTAGAATGAAAAATTAGTATAAAATGATATATTTCTTTCAAGTGTTATCACTAGGCCAGTAATCTCGGGGGGAGTTGAACTAGGGACAGCGGATGAAGGGGATTTTTCCCTGTGCAGTTTGTCTTGTACTCTGTTTTTTTTCGTTTAGGTCCGTTTCCACGTTTGTTTTTACGTTTTCGTTTCTCGTTGAGTTCTACGTGTATTTGTGGTGTCCTGTACTCACGTATATATATTTATATATGCATGTATATATACATGTAGATGTAGGTACGTACATAAATGTATGTATGTATGCATATATTTTATTTATTACACTATTGTATGACTGAGCGTCGATTCGATTCGTTTTCGTTTCGTTTCATCTCCTCCAAGTAAGTTTTGTTATATATATATATATACCCTGCTACTCCAGCACAGATTGTAAACGGGCAGATGAAGAATAATAAATAAATCATCTGTCCGTTTGCAATCTGTGCTGAAGTAGTAGTAAGGTAGTTTTTAGAGCCATTTGGTATCTATATCTAGCGTGTTGAAGCGGGTAATACGATCCCTTTAAAAGGCGGCGAACTGGAAGGAACGTTAGCATGCCGGGCGAATTAATTAGCAGTATTTCGTCTGTCTTTACGTTCTGAGTTCAAATTCTGCCGAGGTCGACTTTGCCTTTCATCCTTTCGGGGTCGATAAATTAAGTACCTGTTGCCTACTGGGGTCGATCTAATCGACTGACCCCCTCTCCCAAAATTTCAGGCCTTGTGCCTAGAGTAGAAAACAATACGATCTATTTAATATAATTATGTATATAGTTATAAATTTAGTATATAATATTACCTATAAGATTTTTATTTCACGCTGACAACTTGATAATATCATTAAAGTGATTTTATTCCTAATTCTTTTTTTTATTGCTCACAAGGGGTTAAACATAGAGGGGACAAACAAAGACAGACAAAGGGATCAAATCGATTAGATCGACACCAGTACGTAACTGGTAATTAGTTGACCGACCCGAAAGGATGAAACGCAAAGTCGACCTCGGCGGAATTTGAGCTCAGAACGTAGCAGCAGACGAAATACCGCTAAGCATATCGCCCGGCGTGCTAACGTTTCTGCCAGCTTGCCACTGATTTTATTCTTAATTCTATAAAGAATAAAAATGTGTGTGTGTGTGTGTGTGTGTGTGTGTGTGTGTGTGTGTGTGTGTGTGTGTGTGTGTGTGTGTGTGTGTGTGTGTGTTTGCATAAGATTCAAGGATCGACGTGTACGAAGAAAGTTAGCTTCAAGAAATCCGTAGTCAATATTAAAAAAAAATCATCTTTCAGAGACAATTGTGGTTTATTAAGACGGAAGTTTGTGGATCTTTTTTTACATTTCACGAAAGGCGGCCGGGATTGACTGGTGTGCGAATAAGGAATACAAAGAGTTAAGGAATGGATTAGATAAGATCCGGGTTACATATGTTTTATAGCGAGCGGAACCTCAGAAGTGGTAAATATCCAAGCGTGGTGTATACCGTAGAATACTTTTCAGGCCAAAGCTATCTTGTTTTAGCCCGGATCTCATCTACTCCATTCCTTAACTTTTGCATATATGTGTATATATGAATGTGTGTGTGTGTGGGGGGGGTGTACATATATATATATTTCTTTTATTCTTTTCTTTTATTTTTTTACTTGTTTCAGTCATTTGACTGTGGCCATGCTGAAGCACCGTCTTTAGTTGAGAAAATCGATCCTAGGATTTATTCTTTGTAAGCCTACTACTTATTCTATCGGTCTCTTTTGCCGAACCGTTGTCAAGCGATGGTGTGGTGAACAAACACAGATACACGAATACATACACACACACACACACACACACATACGCACACACACGCATATATATATACATATACATATATATACATCTACATATATATACATATATATATTGGAAGGTTTGGAGATGATGTACAGGTATTATATATTAGAAAAAATGAGGTAATCAGATCGGATGGTTCATATTTGTAGATATTTATTTATATATTACATTTTTTACATATATATCATATCATTCAGATCATATCATTCGGATTGTTAGCGCTTTCTCCCAATCTAGTGGGGTTTTCAAATTTGATTTGAAAACCCCACTAGATGTATATATATACACACATATATATATATATATATACGACGGGCTTCTAGTTTCAGTCTACCAAATCTACTCTATATAAGATTGTGGTTTCGATTCCTGGACCGGGCGATGCGTTGTATCTCTGAGAGCAAAACACTTCAATACACGTTGCTGCACTCCTCTCAGACGGAAAGACCGAATAATCCTGCGATAGACCGCCGTCTCGTCCAGCGGGGAATATGTGCGCTAGAGAAACCGGGAGGGCGGCCTAACGCTCCTTAGGCAGTAATGTGGCCCAACAACATTACTACTCGTTCTTATCGTCTGAGTGGAGTGGAAGAACGTGAAATGAAGTGTTTTGCTCAAAGATACAGCACATCGCCCGGTCCATGAAACGAAACCACTATCTTACGGTCATGAGTCTAATACGCCAGTCACTAAGCCATGCGCATCCACACACAGACACACACATACACACACACACACATATATCTATTATATAAAATCAGTTCTGTCTGTCTGTGTGTGTGTGTGTGTGTGTGTGTCTTCTAGGATCTCGGGCATCCTCCATCCGATTGCGCTGAAATTTGATATGTAGATACCGGGAGAATACTGTGCGCACAGCCCTTTCTAAGATCTCTGAGACTCAAGAGAGGAAAAAAAAGCGGTTATCCTGAAACCGAATACTTCCGACAGAGCAGACACTGTTAAAGGCAAGCAAGGATCAGGCGGCGGCGTTAAACCGAACGACGAAGTTTGGTATTTGTCCATGACCAAAAGGGTTCCCAATACCTCATTTTACCGGTTCATTGTGGCATCATGATCGTCATCGGAATTAGTAGTAGTAGTAGTAGTAGTAGTAGTAGTAGTAGTAATAGTAGTATAGTAGTAGTAGTAGGTAGTAGTAGTAGTAGTAGTAGGAGGAGGAGGAGGAGGAGGAGGAGGAGGAGGAGGAGGGGGAAGGAGGGGGAGGGGAGGGGAGGGGAGGGGAGGGGAGGGGAGGGGGATGTGGAGGGGAGGAGGGGAGACAGAGGAGAGGGAGGGGTGAGGAGGAGAGGAGGAGGAGGAGGAGGAGGGGAGGAGGAGGAGGAGAGGGGAGGAGGGGAGACAGAGGAGAGGGAGGGGTGAGGAGGAGAGGAGGAATGTAGGGAGGGTAGGGGAGAGGAGAGGGAGGTGGATGGGAGGAGAGGGGAAAAGGAGGAGGAAGAGAGGGAAAGGGGAGGAGGAAGGAGAAGGGGGTAAAGAGGAAGAGAAAGAGGAGTGGTGGTTGTGAAGGTGATATTTCTAGTTAGATTAGCTGTAGAAATAGTGACCGTTGTGGTGGTAGTAGTGCTGTTCTTGGCAGTAGCGGTGGCGGTGGCGATGACGCTGGTGGTATCCGCAGCAGCAGCAACAGCAGCAGCAGCAGCAGCAGTAGTAGTAGTAATAGTAGTAATAGTAGTAATAGTAGTAGTAGTAGTAGTGGTAGTAGTAGTAGTAGTAGTATTAGTAGTAGTGGTAGTAGTAGTAGTAGTAGTAGTAGTAGTGGTAGTAGTAATAGTAGTAGTAGTAGTAGCAGCAGCAGCAGCAGTAGAAGTAGTAGTAGTAGTAGTAGTAGTAGTAGTAGTAGTGATGGTGGGGTTTGCTACACACTGACATTCACACTGAATACTTAATGTGCAAATGCTGTAATGCTTCTACATACCAACTTCTCTCTCCTTCTGTCTCTCTCTCCCTCCCTCTCTCTCGATATTCTTTTAGTTCTAGTTTTCCTTACCTTTGCAAATCCTTCCTCTCCACCATCTTCTCTATATCATATATACCTACCTGTCTCATGCTCTTTATAGTTCATTTTTTTCTTAACTGTTAATATCAAATTAGTAATGTGTTGTGGTTATGTACGTGTTGTGGAATTTTAACATCTTCCATGTTTGCATCCCAAGCATCAACATCCGCATCATGCATTGCGTGTCTCCTTGAGCAAGGCTTTTCACTCACCCTGCTTCAGTCTCCACCACTGCAGTGAGAGCACCGGCTGACGGCAGATGAAGCATTTTTTCCCTCGCCAGGTGTCACATTCTGGTTGTTTCATTGGATCAAAGGTGAGGGAGTAAAAAGAGTGGCTATGTCTAATCGCGCCTACACAGGCACCTGACACAATTAGCGAAAACATGGTACACATTATATATGCTTCGTATAAAAATGCCACAGCCAGCCGTCATTCACTTTGAAAATTTCTGCTTTTATTCAGCTAGATATATAAATGTTGGCATCAATCTGCTTTTTTTTCCTTAGCTTTATTAATTTGTTCCCATTCCAATTTATTTAATTAAATATATAGTTTGTGATTGGCACGGCTAGAACATTAACGTCTGATAATTTGATTCTAGATTTTAGTTCTATCAAGAGTACAGGTTTAAATTGATCATAATACTGTTGATTAATTTTTGTTTTATTTCGTATTCGAGCTCCTCTGCAGCCAATGTCTCACATATGGTATAATGATAAATTTATATTGTGTCAAAGCTACGTTTTCTAAACCCACAGCAACAAAGTCAATCAAAAATACATTAACTCGAATTCTTCAGCTATTTATGTCAGCTAGAAACATTGGCTGGAGAAATTAATAAATTGAGAGCAAATTGTATAGAGCTTTGGAAATTATTTTCCAAGAACAAGCGATAAAATTAGAACAAATGAGATGTGTTAGCAACACAATAGTCATTGGAAGATATTATATCAAAGAGCAATCTACAACGCTCAGATTTATCACCTTATCACCTATCGGTCAAGTACACAGTTTTCGCATTAGAACTTATATCTCTTGAAGAATTCTTCTTCCTTACGACTACAACCGATTGCCTGGTATCCGTTTAGATACTCCCATACGTCACTTACTTTCGGCTACACTTTATCTCCAAGATACACAAAGGTGATGCGAAAGGCATGTATTTGATAGATAGGTAATAAGGCGATAAATCTGAAATTTCTCGATTCATCTATGCTTTCAGACCTACCAATTATGACTCGCCTACTAACACTTCTAAACTATTCATGTGTTAACTTCCGCTCTCAGAAAATAATTTTCAAAATTCATTACAAGTAATTTGTACTCAATTTTTTTAATTTTCGGGGAGAAGCTTGGAATTTTATCAACACCAAGAAATATTTCTGTTGTCAGTAATTACATATATGGATAAATTAAATTAATGTATCCTTTCGAACTTTCCTGCTGTAGGCATTTTATTTTTATTTTTATTTTATTTTTTCCCTTTTTTTGTTATATATTTAGGATGAATTTTCTGTTCTTTCTTCCTTGTATAGGGGTGGGGGGCAAGCATAGCTGTACAGTTAAGAAGCTCGCTTTTCAACCATTGGGTTTTGCGTTCAATCCCAAGGTGTGTTGCCTTGGGCAAGTGTCTTTTACTATATCCCCGACCAATGCTATGTGAATTGATTTTGATAGAGGGAAACTGTGTGGAAACCATATGTGTGTGTCGCTGTGTCTGTGTTTTTCCACCACCACTAACAACACTTGACAACCAGAGTTGGTTTGTATACGTCCCCGTAACTTAGCGTCCCGGCAAAAAAATACTGATAGACTAAGTAACAAACTTTAAAAATTAAGTACTTGGGTGGATATGTTCGTCTAGATCCTTCAAGGCGATGTCCCAGCATGGCCGTTGTCCAACGAATGAAACAAGCAGAAGAAATGCCCTGAAGTTCTGGATTTCTTTCTCATTCCCTATTTTAGTTTTTCAAATTTTATTTCTTTGTTTTTCTTTTGCTTTTGCAAATTAAAAATAATTTATTTCATTCCTGAAAACCACGTTTTTATACTTTATATTTTCTTTAATTTTTTTAACGACAAAATCAGACGAAGAAGCCAATGTGCATGATCTTTCTTTAAGGGCCAGGAGCAAAGAGAGTAATCTATCCTGAGGGCAATGATCCTGCATAAATATTTCAGCTGAGTCGTATCCATTAAATGCTCGCGAGGATCAGATGTGGCCTTAAAATGCGAGACACATTAAGTCTTCCATCAATAACGTAAATTCTCTCTCCTGTACGTTTTCAACAGAGCCTGTCAAGCAAATTCCAGCTTCGTTATTTCTTTAATGTATGTATAATTCTTAATAATTCTTAATCAAATATATAATATAGTCGTAATTTTAATGGAATAAACTTTTCATAATTTATGATTTTAATCTAATATTTACAATTTTTTTAATTATACATTTATTTGTTGATTTACAAACATATTAATCATTGATATCTTTACGCTGTTAATTCATAGTCTACCAATTATAATTACGCTATTTATCTTGACAATTATAACTTCATGATCAAGGCGCGTGGCTTAATGGGTAGGGTGTTCGGTTCATGACCAGAATGTCGGGAGTTCAATACCCGGTGGTGAATAGTGTTCTTGAGCAAGGCATTTTATTTCTTGTTGCTCCAGTCCATTCAACAGGCATTAATGAGTAGTACCTGTATTTCAAGGTCAGCCTTGTCACTTTTATGTCATGTCATATCGCCCTGAGAATTACGTTACGGTCAAGCGTGTCTGTGCAATGCTGAGCCATTTGGACGTTTATTTCACGAGCAGGGCCGATCCGTTGACCAGAACAACACTCGTCGCCGTAGCCAATAGAGAGCCAGTTATAATTTCATAGATAATGTGTTTTTTGCCTAAATCTTTGTATATGTTGCTTTTAATTTCAGACCCCTCATTTACTTGAGATAGAGACAGTTTTTCACATTTCCCTATCTGTATTTCAATTTTGCTTCTCTCCCTTCCTAAGTAAGTCTTTACACAAAAACAGAATCGAATATAAACCGATACATTTTAGAAGAATTTTTTATACTTTAACAAAAATAACAGATAACAAAATATTCGATTGTTATTGTTTTTTTTCTTTTATATTCATTAAAATTTAGATGTAAAGTGGAATTCATCGATTAACAAAAATTCGAAATCAAATCGCCAATAAGAGAAGATTGTGTTTGGTATACTAATAACCAAGGATTTAGTTTGAAACTTTCTTGATACGTAATTTGTGTGGTGTTGTAGACCATCGTTCCCCAAACTATTCGCACTATGTATTGGTTCCATGAAATAAATTTCTCCTTGAACTGGGGTATCATGCACATAAAAAACACAGTTAAAACGTAATATAGTATTTAATTATTAGATATATAATACATGTATATTACATATATAATGCAGAAACACTCTACAGACTGCGATAATCAATCAAGTAGAAAGAAGATTTTAAAATTTAGTCTTTCTGTGCGGCCTGGTAACAAATGATCCATGGTCAACTCCTGGTCAGCGGCCCCGTGATTGGAGATATTTGTTCTAAACAATGTAATATATCTGTACTACCAAATGTAGAGTATTGTATATTTTCATGTCACTTATTCGACAA
>NW_021834784.1:20000-40000 GCF_006345805.1 Octopus sinensis
CTTCTTGGTATGAGCAGACAGAAATCGTTAGGAAAGGAAAATGGTAATACGTAGCATCCAAACCTTTCCTGGGGGCTGCACTGATATTTATGAAGTGAAGTGTCTCTGTCTAGTAAGCGAAACCAGATTATAGAGCCGTCTTTTCAACCTGGAACTTCAAACTCGTACTACAGTATCCATCCACTGTACTTCATTATAATCATTTGGCATAGCAAAGAAGGATGGATCATGAGAATCTGAGAGGGAGAACATACGAATATGAGACGTTTTGTTTTTTTTGTGTGTGCCATTAACAATGGTACGAACGATGTGCGAGAAATGCAACTAAGAATCGAAACCGAACCGAACATTCGGCAGAGAAAAAACTTATCGTCGCACAACGGTACCAGCTACTGTCTGACAGAATATTGACAAAGGTGTGGTTGTTATTGGATGTCTGTCGTCAACAACATCCACTTCAATCTCTTCATCTTCGTCATCTGATTTACTCTCATTTATCGGATATTTTATTTGCCGGTCACGTGTTTCCGGTTTATCGTTTTCCTTTTCTCGGTCTTGTTTCGAGGACTCTCGCTGGCTGACATATTGGTATTCTGTTTTATTATTGTTATTGTTGTTGTTATAATGGTGATGGTTGCTGTTGTGGTGTTGATGATTGGGAAAACAGAAGATCTGAGGATGTTGCTGCGGTAACTGTGCTTGTTGTTGTGGTTGCTGTTGTTGGTTACTAGCATCACTTATAATACTTTTAATGCTTTTAATTTTACCACCATTTTTGAGGTCGTTGTTATTATTATTATTATTATTGTTGTTGTTGTTGTTATTACTACTGCTGTTGCTGTGGTTGCTGCAGCTGTCGATACTGTTGTTGCTGTTACTATTGCTGTCGATGTTGCTACTGGTAGTAGTAGTAGTTGTAGTTGTAGGCGTGTTGTTAGTCGTGATAGCAGTAGTGGTGGTAGTGAGTTTTTTGTGCTGAAGGTTGCTGAGGTGAAGGTTGAAAGGGAAATGAAGGTCTTGATGAAGATGATGATGATGGTGATGATGATGGTTGTGTTCAGGCTGCTGCTGTTTGGTAAGATGGAAGCGGGGAAAATGAGGAAGGTGTTGATGGTGTTCTTCGAATGGTTGTGGTTGTTTTTCTTCGATTTGTTCTTGTTTTTGCTGCTTTCCTTGTTTCTTCTGCTGTTGTTGCTGTTGTTGTTGTTGGTGATGGTGAAGGAAGAGCAGATGATGCTGCTGATGAAGGTGGAGTTGTTGGCGTTGGCGAAGAAGGTCTTGGTGCTGAGAGTCATCGGGACAAAGGTCAAGGTCATCGTGGTCTTGGTCATCGTCGTTGTTGTTGTTGTTGTTGTTGCTGTTGATGTTGTTGTCGTTATCGTCGTCGTCGTCATCATCGTCAATGCTGATGTGGATGTTATCGGAATGTTCTTGGCCAGCCGGCCTCCTGCATAGAAGATATTTACTCATATAGTATCTACACTGTCATCTCTCTCGCCTCTCCTCCCACACCTCTCCTCTCTCTCCTCTCTTTCTCTTTCTCTCTCTCTCTCTCATTGCCTCTGTTTCAAACGCATCCACTCACACTCATATTCACACTCGGTCTCCTTCCCTCTCTCTACTATTCCCTTATTTCTTTATTGCCTACAAGGGGCTAAACGTAGAGGGGACAAATAAGGACAGACAAAGGGATTAAGTCGACCCCGAAAGGATGAAAGGCAAAGTCAACCTCGGCGGAATTTGAACTCAGGACGTAACCTCAGATGAAATACCTATTTCTTTACTACCTACAAGGGGCTAAACACAGAGAAGACAAACAAGGACAGACAAAGGGATTAAGTCGATTACATAGACCCCAGTGCGTAACCGGTATTTAATTTATCGACTCCGAAAGGATGAAGGGCAAAGTCGACCTCGGCGGAATTTGAATTCAGAATGTAAAGACAGACGAAATACCGCTAAGCATTTCGCCCGGCGTGCTAACGTTTCTTCCAGCCTCTCTGCTATTCCCTGTCACACAAACTATCACACAGTATATCTGTCTTTCTGTCCGTCCGTCTGTCTGTCTGTCTATCTATTTATCTATCTACCTCTCTATCTGGTTTTCCTTCTCCCACCCTCTTAATTTCTTTTGCCTATTCTTTGTTATGTATTCTGAAACAAGCAAACACCTAACCCCCACCAAAACGTAACTCCACCAATGTTTCGTACAATGTAATGAGGTAAGATCTATCAATGGCTTTGTGTGTGTGTATGTGTCTGTGTGAGCTCGCGCGCACGCGCACTAAGCCTTTGTACATCACTGATTCGTTGTCTACGTTGTCCTGCAATATTCGCGATGAAATATCTCGCTGATTTAAAATGGTGACAAGATGGGGTCGGCAATCAGTCACTGATTCTGACGGGAACGCAAAAGCGCGCCCCAGGGACCGTAGACAATTCTCAAGACAACATAGGTTCTAGGGACCAAACCCATTTTCCCTAATTACTTATTTATCACTGATACACGTAAAACACTGTTTTGACGCTTCTTTTATATTTTGTAGATTTTTACCCCATTTGCTTCGCAACTAAGGGCCCGTGATAAACGAAGATAGCTATTCTAGCCGTATCTTAGTCGTAGTCTTCGCTACAAATTTCTTAATATCTGAAATCAGGACCATTCTAATTCTAGCTAAATTTTGCAGTGTACCTCTAAACAAACACTTCTAATACATATATTTGGACTATTCCCCACGGTGTATAAAAAAAATAGCGTCTGGCATTTTGCTTGCCTTCACGAAATCTCCTCCACGTTGTAAAGGAAGATTTCAGGTTTCACATTTAATTAAATAACATTTTTATAGTTTTTATGTATTCATATATTTGTTTATTTAGGTAGTTATGGATTTATTTAATTATGTAATTATCTAATTATTCATATGTAAGCCGAGTTTCTGTAGCGAAAGAAAAAGCACAGCTAAATCAGAAGTGCAAATATGTTCGTACGGTGAGTTGTACACACACACACACGTCGCACGCACACACACACACACACATACATACACATACATATATATATATATTTATTGAATATATATATCACATATATATTTCATATATATATATATGTATATATATATATATATATATTACATATACATATATATGTTAATTAAATGCCTAAATATATATAATATATATATATATATATAACACACTCATGTATGTGTACATATCACACATATATTCACCCTCACATGTACACACACACAAAGCAATAAACACGTAGACAACCTAAGCCAAGACAGTAGCATACACACAACTACATGGAATTCTCTAAATACATTCCTAGCTGTTCGTCTAACTCTTGATATACGTATGCATATATATATGTATATATATGTATATATATATATATATATATATTATATATATATGTATGTATATATATATATATATATATATATTATATATATATACACCCACACATACATATACACATACATACAAGTACATGCATGCATGCATGCATACACGCATACGTAAATACATACATACACATACAAACACAAATGCACACACATATATGTATACAACATATTAAAAACACGCACACACACGCATGGAAAAATAAATTCAATAAATAGTAAACAAAAATACAAAAAAAACATAAGCATGCTATAATAATAATAATAAAAATAATAAAAATAATAATAATAATAATAATAACAATATAAACAAACAAATAACAGGAAAAGTAAATAGAATTAACATAATTTATGACAACAAAAAATACACAACAAACATCCTTGCATATTAAAAGCTAACAAAATCTCAGGAATAACTATACTATATGAAATAATTGAATTATATATATATATATATATATATATTATATATATATATATATATATAGATATATATATATATAATAATATATATATATATATATACATTTATATATATATTACGTATATATATATATATATATATAATATTATATATATATATATATGTATGTATGTATGTACGTATGTATGTATGTATGTATGTATGTATGTATGTATGTATGTATTATGTATGTATGTATTTTGTGCCCTCAAATATAAATGCATTAATGATACGATAATGTAAGGGCTGCAAAAAATATTTTCTAAAAATGGTTCGTAGCTCAGACCAGAAGCCCTCCAATTTTATCAGAAGGCGAACGATACCAATAACAGTAATATTTTTCGTGCCTGACGAATAAGATGTAAAAATGGCCTCAACGGGAATTGAACACAGTACATAGTATGCTGCAAAAATAAAAGCTTTAATTTCACTTTTTCTGTTGCCAATCCGCCCACAGATAAGGACAATCGATGATGATTAGTATATGATAAATCAACGCAGGTGACAATACATGTAGGCTTATGTATATAAATTAACTTAGAGGCACATGGCCTAGTGGTTAGAGCAGCGGACACGCAGTCGAGGGATCGCGGGTTCGCATCTCAGACCGGGCGATGTGTGTGTTTATGAGCGAAACACCTAAGCTCCACGCGGCTCCAGCAGAAGGTAATGGTGAACTTCTGCTGACTCTTTCGCCACAATTTTCTCTCACTCTTTCCTCCTGCATCTAGCAGCTCACCTGCGACGGACCGGCGTCCCGTCCAGGTGGGGAACCTATACGCCAAGAAACCGGGAAACCGGCCCTTATGAGCCAGGCATGGCTTGAGAAGGAACAAGCATATAAGATGAACACATTTTTGTTCATGAGTCCCAAGTCACTCTAGGCTAAACAGTGAACTGGCCCAACAACCAACAGGTCTCTTAGGCACTTTGGAATATATATGCATACGTGGACGCAGGGCGTGTGTGTGTTTGTGTGTATGTGTGCGCTAACTCCAGCTGCCCGGGGATATCATTGCAATGGGCCCTATAAAAGTTGTTTATTGATACCAAGTCACATCATACATAGATCAAAATCAGGCCCTTAGACCCGTCACTATCTGAGTAGCTGATCAGTGTGGCGGTAACAAAAGACAGCAGCGTGCGTGTGAGATCATATATATATATTCTTTTGCTTGTTTCAGTCATTTGACTGCGGCCATGCTGGAGCACCACCTTTAATCGGACAAATTGACCCCATAACTTATTCTTTGTAAGCCGAGTATATATGCCATCCTCTTTTGCCGGACCTCTAGGTTACGAGGGACATGAAAATACCAGCATCTGCTGTCAAGCGATGAAGGGACAAACACAGTCACACAAACATATAAATATACTTATATATATATATATATAATATATATATATATATATATATATATATACAGAAAAGGGTGAAATATAATTAATTTAATAAAATCAACAAATTTCACCAAGTAATTTTCCGGTATGGAAAAGGACCGAATTTTACCGTATATATATATTATATATATATACGACGGGCTTCTTTCAGTTTCCGTCTACCAAATACACTCACAGGGCTTCGGTCATGTAGTTGGTAAGCAAGCTTCTTACTACACAGTCACGCTGCCCCTATACACAATATATGTATATATATATATATATATATATATACATAGATATAGTTATAGATATATATATATTATGTATAACATATATATTTATATAAAACAAACATATATGAGTATATATCTTATCCTCTTCTCTTCAGATAATTATAGAGAATTTTCCATAATTGCTCGTGAGTTTGGGAGAATATTTCACTCATGAGATTATCTCCCCCTGTTTCATCTGGAGTCAGCATTACACGATTGGTGTCGTCTCTCTGTAAGCGTGATAATTTAAGTAAAGTGAAAATTTATCTTGTATGTTATTTAATATACCTTAATTCGTTTTAACATTCAAACACACACACACACACACTACACGCACGTGCGCGCGCGCACACACACACTCGCACGCATACGCATATATACATATATAGGGCGGTGGGTTAGGTCAGTGTGTTAATAAAATATAAATATATCTTTGTCTTGCGACAATATGATATATATATATATATATATATATTGGCCTGCTCGCTTAGCCAGCGGGGTGGCGTCATTTGAAGGCTAAAACAATGCGAAGCGCATCGTGCCCCGCGATGTGTAGCAACATCTGATGGCGGTGATCACGGTGATATATGTATATATATATATATATATATATATATATATACATATAGATAGATAGATAGATAGATAGATAGATAGATAGATAGATAGATAGATAGATAGATAGATAGATAGATAGATAGATAGATAGATAGATAGATAGATATGGATATGTATATATATATATATATATATATTCATATGAAAAAATAAGTCGAAATAGAAAATGCTAAAATAATTTTATAAAGAACATTTCAGTACCGGTTTCTGTCATTTTGAGACCTTTTCAACTGTAACGATTAAATAATTAAATTTAGAAAAATTAAAAGAAATGTTTTTTTAAAGGAATATTTATATAGTGTTCAAATATAATTGGCATTTTCCTTGTTTCTGTCTTGCTCTGATATATATATATATATATATATAATATATATTATATATATACACACATACATATACATACATATGTATGAATATATGCATTTATACATGTATGTATGTATGCACGTAGATATGTATGTAACGTATATATGTATGTATGAGATGAGATGAAGCGTATTGTGTGTTTGCGCATGTGCACACATAGATATATATCTACATACGCGCACAAAATTATGTTTTTCTATTATAGATACAAGGCCAGTAATTTTGAGGTAGGGGGGTAAGTCGATTACATCGACCTCAGTTCACAACCGGTACTTATTTTATCGACTCCGAAAGGATGAAAGCCTTCGGCAGAATTTGAGCTCTGAACATAGAGACGGACGAAATGCCGCTAAGCATTTTGCCCTGCATGCTAACAATTCTGCCAGGTCGCCGCCTAGGGAGAGTCAAACGTTGTTGAACAGTGTTTTTATTTCTTCGATCGGAGAGGGGACAAATAAGGACAGACAAAATGATTAAGTCGATTAGATCGACTCCAGTACAAAACTGGTAATTATTTAATCGACCGTGAAAGGATGAAAGGCAAAGTCGACCCCGGCGGAGTTTGAACTCAGAACGGAAAGACAAACGAAATACCGCTAAGCATTGTGCCCGGTGTGCTAACGATTCTGCCGGCTCGCCGCCCTTGTTGAACAGTATTTAGATCAAGCAAACACAAATAAGGGGTACAGCTCGAAATTAGACTCAAACCTTCAGTTTCAAAGGATAAGAATGAGAACTAGTAAACGCAGCAATGGAAAGAATATATTATTATTATTATTATTATTATTATTATTATATTATTTATTATAGAATTTAAAGATTTCAATACATTCTTCTATGTAATGAAATTTCTTTTTCAAATCCTTTTATGTTCCGTCCTGTTTTTATTTCGTTATTAGCTTACTAAACCAGCCATTTAAAGATAGCTAAATTCGTTCGATAATTGCGTAAATTGCTTAAAATACCTTCATATAATGAACGTTTTAAACGCTTAATTGGTAAACTAGCTTTATATAATGAACGTGCGATGTTTAATTGCTAAAATACCTGAACATAATTGACACTTTAACGCTTAAATCAATAGAGCTAGTAAGTTTTTTTGTTGTTGTTTATTTTTATTATTGATTTAGTATTGAAATTATTGTCTTTCGTTATCATTGTGGCTGCTGCGTCTTTTATCGTCTGTCTTTTACTTGTTTCAGTTACTGGACTGTGGCCAAGCTGGGGCACCGCCTTGGAGCGTTTTTGTCAAACAAATCGACTTCAGTACTTTGCCGAGTCGGTAAGTTACACGGACGTAAGCAAAACAACATCGGTTGTCAAGCGATGGCTAGGGTGTGACAAATACTGACACAAAGACTCAGATATACACTCACATATATTTATGTATGTATATGACAGGCTGACGGGCTTCCACACAGTTTCCGCTAATCAAATACACTCACAAGGCATTGATCCACAGTAGGCAAGAGGAGAAAACACTTGATCAAGTCGCCGCGCCATAGGATTGATCCCGAAACGAGGCAGCGAGATGGTGGAATCGTTACCACGTTGGAGGTAAAACAAGAGAGGACAAACAAGGACAGACAAACGGATTAAGTCGATTATATCGACCCCAGTGCGTAACTGGTACTTATTTAATCAACCCCGAAAGGATGAAAAGCAAAGTCGACCTCGGCGGAATCTGAACTCAGAACGTAGCGGCAGACGAAATACCTCTAAGCATTTCGCCCGGCGTGCTAACATTTCTGCCAGCTCTCCGCCTGTCTAGGCATATTCCTACAGGATGTTATCAAAAACGCAATATGTATAGTACTGCTTTATCTAATGTGGCCGTTTTAACGCGTGATACTAACGTGTTTTAACTGCTATTTCTAGAAACATGAGCGGGTTGGTAGAGGCTTCTTCATTTACGAATCAACGATGGGACATCACTAGAAGTAACTAGTGCATCGTCTCTCATTGACAAACAATAGATAACAGTAATTGCGAATGAAAGTGGAAACAAGAATCGTTATTTAATTGATTAGTTTATGTTTTATCGATTAGTTTCTCCTGTTTCTATACGATAGTGTCCACTCCTAAGAATGCAATGTTTAAAACCGTTCATTGATAGTATGGTGGTTTGCATCAGCCACAGAAGAAAAAAATAATTAATCGACACCGTAGACGCATCTAACGACATTAGTAACGCCACCAACGTCAACAAAACATCTAATTCAGCAATAAGAAACACACACATGCACGCACAAACACACACACACACACACACGACGTACATATGCATATAGGTAAATATAGAAAAACAATACTTCCATTTATATTGTCTCTCTTTCTCTCCCTCTTTATGTCTGTATATACATATATATATATATATATATATATATATATATATATATATATATATATATTATATATATATATATATATATATATATATATTGATAAAACGGTAAGATAACAAAAGAAAGAAAGAGACCTCAATATTATGTAAATAGAGGATCTGGTTTACGCCCCCTTACTCACCCGAGGTGGCCTTCAATATAGGTAAATATTTCCTAGCACTGATAGATAGACATTTTCCAGTTAACCATGCTTATAGGAAACTCTTCAATAGACACAATTAAAAATTAGTTTTAGTTCAACTACCAATTTTAAAAACATAATCAATCATAACATACAAAAAACACAAGAAGAAAACAGCTGTTCATGCAGGAATAAAGAATTGTGCCCGCTAAATGGAGCTTGCATGTCCAAGACCATCATATATGAAGCTACCGTAAACTCTATAACCACTAAAGACACCGTTTCGACGAAGAAATACGTGGGCCTGACAGAGGGTAATTTCAAGGCCAGGTTCAATAACCACACTTTGAGCTTTAGGCACTGGAACAAAAGAAAAGCGACACAATTATCCAATCATATTTGGTTTTTAAGAGATAAAGGTGTCGATTATAACATACAATGGAAGATTTTGGCCAGATGTAAGCCCTATACTAACGGCAGCGGAAGGTGCGGTTTATGCGACATGGAGAGATGGCTTATCTGGAAAAGCAGCTTAGACCCTACCACATGTCTAAATACAAGGACAGAGCTTTTCGGATCATGCCCACATGTGACTAAATTTCTGTTACGTTTTTGGTCCCCTAAGAAAACGGATAGAACATGCTTTCTGTGTTATGTCCCAAGAAGATTTTATATATTTTTATATATTTTTATATATTTTTATGTATTTTTATATAATTTCTATGACGAAAAATGCGAGCGATGTATAAGTGCGCAGGCAAACAGAGTTATAACAGAGTAATTTCCCTTCATTTTTAACGGTATTTTTTCATAACGTTTTCAAATAGCCAGATAACCGAAGAGATGGTGTTGTGGATTTCCACTTCGGCATCTGAAACTCAGAGTTTTATCTTGACTACCGAGTAATGTAACATATTGTATATATATATATATATATATATATATAATATATATAGAGAGAGAGATCGCCATGTTGATTCGCTAGCCTCTGCACGCATTTTTTTCTCTCCTTGTTTCTTTCTGTGTTTCTTTTCTGTGTATCTTTCTGTTGAAGAGCGTAGGCTCGAAACGTAAAAGACTTGTTTTATTTATATTCCTGAGCGCCATACTAATACAATTGTTTGTTTGTATTCCACCTGCCTTCGTCTTTTGTTTATTTTCATAAAGCTTCCCGTTATATATATATATATATATATATACTAGTAGACATATATACGCAATGTATATATATAAATATATATATTATTATTATTATTATTATTATTATTATTATTATTATTATTATTATTATTGTATTTTGTATTTATATTTGTGTAACATCGTCTGTTTTTCCGTACTTGTTTTCGTATACATTCGATGCTTTCTTCCAAGGAATCTAATGCTCTTAGCTTAGTTTTTCCTTGGGGCTGGCCAGATTGGAGCAATCCCAAGAATAATCAGCCGAAATTGCGATGATCCGGTCACTGACTGAGGATAGAGAGCTTAAATGACCCGTCCTTGTTTTTTGTATCGTCTATCTGGATGTTTTGTTGTCCCTTTTTGTATCACCTAGTTGTTCGGATGTTTTGCGTTCTTGTCCCATTTTGTATTATATATATATATGCTTACATATCTATATATATATATGTGTATATACACATTGATAAAAGATATATATGTATGCACTAATGAATACATATACATGCACTCCAACAAGAACACACACACAAACACACTCATATACACTCACACACATACACACACGAGCAAAATTATTCCTGCCGATGTTCTTTTTCTCGAATAAATGCAACAGAACCGTCCACAAATTAGACACCAATAACCAAGCATTGTCCATTCCTAATTAGATTACCCACGAAGTAAACGAGGAATTACCAAAATGGACGATCCCCACAAACTATGAATCCACAAAATCTTTCCACTTTACAACAATGAAAAAAAAAACAGAATAATGAGACTAAGATATAAGAAATTCGAAATTGTGCTTAACGTGTATTCACATCATCAGCAGCCACTCGGATATCATTATGATTTCGACACCCTTCAATCCAAGGGTGACCATAGCGTTAAAGATATAAATGCTGCTTGGGAATCCACCGGTTTATTACTACAGTAACAACATCAGAGTGAACAATAGTGATGAATTATAGCTACAAAGTAGTATTTATGACCATATAACAAAGCAATATTTCCAAACAGGATACCAAACCAAAAATTTTGTGAGTAGGGGTAAGCTGATTACATTGACATCAGTACTCAACTGGTACTTATTTTATCGATCCAGAAATGATGATATGCATAGCCGACCTCGGCAGAATAGTATGTATTAAATATTGGATCTTAAATAACATCTGACAAAACAATATTAAATATAAACTGGTCAATAATAAGACGTACTCCTTCAGCACAGAGGAAAATACGCCCAGATATGCTTGTTCAACTGCAGTAAAAAATGAGGAATTGTCAGGTGATATACACCAGAATAAATTCATGTTTAAACATAGGTCCAAATTACAAACAAACAGAGATTGTGGTGTGATTTTTTTTTCTATGTATTAAAGATCTCGGTTAATTTTGGCTTGAACATTTTTGTCTTAAGAATAAGGACCGCACCTTATAGGTGGTACTCCGGCATGGCTGAGTAATTATGAAGCTTGCCTTGCAACCACGTGGTACTTTGGGCAAGTGAGCTATTCTTTGACCCCAGGCCGAACAAAGGCTTGTAACCGAATTTGAAGACAAAGCTGTGTAGAAACCTGTCCTCTCACTCTCTCTCCCTTTCTCTCTCTCTATCACTCCCTTCATGTCGCTCTCTCTCGCTCTCTCTCTCTTTCTCTCTCTCTCTTTCTCTCTCTCTCTCTGTATATGTATATATAATATATATATATAGTATGTATGTATATATATATATATATATATATATTATATATATATAATATATATATATATATATATATATACACACATATATAAAGTGAGTGAGAGAAAGTATGTGTATGTGTTTATGTGTATATATGTGTGTGTGCGTGTGTGCATGTGTGTGTGTGTATGTGTGTGTGTATGCATGTGTGTGTGTGCATCGCGCGTATTTCTGTCATTATTCCTAATTGTTACGCCAAATATTACAAATGATTTCAGGATACAAAACACGCTTAAAATTTGTTTGACCGAAAATATATATTCTCTCGGAACACATAAGTGAATGGATCCATTCAATACAAATAGAACCATATATTGAATGAGAACTGGATGTTCCATATTCTTCAGTTTTATTTCTACTATTTGAAACATTATTTTTACCTTTGCCAATCAATTTCCCCCTGTTCCCATTTTTTCATTGTCAATACGAAACAGATTTGTAATCGTTTCGCTAAATATGATATTCTCAGTTTCTTGTTCGTTTATTGTGCGATTGTTTTCTCTGTATTTCTTTCTGTTTTATTAATCTTTTATTCCTCAGTGTTTTTTCTCTATGCTATTTGTCCGTATATATTGCAATATTATGTTGCAAATTGTAATAATGTTGTTTGTCTCAATGTAGCTTTCTGCACATTTCCCTATTCTCACGTTCAATTACCATCGCCGCTGATTCAAAGAAAATTTTAGATTAGTATATTAAATTCCAATATGTCTTCGATGCTTTTCTTGTATAGCTATTTGTCTTTCCGCCGCATATATTATAATATTATATATTATATTATATATATATATATATATATAGATATATATATATGATACACACAAATATAAGTTAAACTCAAAATTCGGATTTATCTATCAACTTGAGACGAAAGAGAATCGATGAATCGATCATACAATATCATATAATTTTCTGTTTTATATATCGATACGTCGATACGTAACTGAATTGTTCTTTGTGAAATGTGGAATTTATAATCGTGATTCTCTATCATCGATTCTCTTTAGATTTGAGTTGATAGATTTAATCCGAATTTGAGCTAAACCCAAATATTTACGTGACGGACATAAACAGCTATAATAGAGCAATAGAGAGATATGAAAGACATATCACAATTAAATATACCAATACAAGATGTTTATTGAATAAGTAGGGACAATAATACACACACACACACACCACACACACCACATATATATATATTATATATATATATATATATATCTATATATATATATATTATAACAATTATTCGGTAGCCATGATAAAACTCAGAGTTTCGGATGCCGAGGTGGGAATCCACGCCGCCATCTCTTCAGTTATCCGGCCAATGACTACCGAATAATTGTCACATATTACATTTACAGATAAATTCCTCTACTTACATAATATCCTTTTCTTTTTTTTTTTTTTTGGTCTTAACAGTTTTATCTATATATATATATATATATATATATACCATGAGTTTACTTTCAGATATATACTCAGGCGCTGGAGTGGCTGTGTGGTAAGTAGCTTGTTTACCAACCACATGGTTCCGGGTTCAGTCCCACTGTGTGGCACCTTGGGCAAGTGTCTTCTACTATAACCTCGGGCCGACCAAAGTCTTGTGAGTGTATTTGGTAGGCGGAAACTGAAAAGAAGCGCGTCGTATATATCGGATATATATATATATGCGTGTGTGTGTTTGTCCCCCTAGCATTGCTTGACAACCGATGCTGGTGTGTTTATGTCCCCGTTACTTAGCGGTTCGGCAAAAGAGACCGATAGAATAAGTACTGGGCTTACAAAAAGAATAAGTCCCAGGGTCTAGTTGCTCGATTAAAGGCGGTGCTACAGCATGGCCGCAGTCAAATGAAGGAAACAAGTAAAAGAGTAAAGAGTATTAGGTTTATTTTTTTATACTATCTGAAATAGAATACCCGCATATCTATTAATCCCAAAATACTGAATTATTATTGACTTTTGTTAGGTACTTTGTATATTTTTAGATAAATGTATAAATATATGACAAAGACCCCAAGGTACGATATGCAGATGCATAGAATGCTGAAGGGTTGTACCTGATTGATTTGGAAATTCGTTTTCCCAAATTATTTAAATTATATATATATTTATATACATATAGAAGTAAGTATATATGTGCATGTATGTATACATATATATCTTAATATATAAAACTGAAGTTGTGTGTGTGAGAGTCTGTCTCCTCCGATTTAGATTCCTAACTACTCCCACATTTTGCGGTGCAGTTTAACCAAAACCGGGTATCTTATAGTCGTGATTCATATCGAGCCCTTCTGGGCATTAGCGCGCGTCTACGATGAGTCTACGATTATAAAAAAAATTACCATCATTCTTTTGCATTTTTAATGCATTTTTTGCTCGGTTTATATAAGGGAAGTAACTCTCTAAAAAATGCTTATATAGTTATTTCCCTTACAAACCCGAGCAACGCCGGGCGATACTGCCAGTTTGTGTATATATGTGTATAAACATGT
Organism: Octopus sinensis; assembly: GCF_006345805.1. Taxonomy (NCBI): domain Eukaryota; kingdom Metazoa; phylum Mollusca; class Cephalopoda; order Octopoda; family Octopodidae; genus Octopus; species Octopus sinensis. The sequence continues at coordinate 34,457 of NW_021834784.1, forward strand.
ATACTTAATATATGTGTATGTATGTATCGCTCATTGAGACAAATAAAGGAGAACAGGCCCCTCTTAATAACAATGATAATAATAAGTGGGCTAGTCGATTACTTTGACTTCAGTACGCAACTGGTACTTATTTTATCAAATCTGAAAGGATGAAAGGTGAACTCGACATCTCAGCGGAATTTGAACTCAGAATGTTGCGACAGGTGAAATACCGCTAAGCATTTCGCCCGGCGTGCTAACGTTTCTGCCAGATCGCCGCCTTTATCGAGGTCGTCGTTGCTGCCAACTTCTAGTCATTACCATCAGCATCGTTGTCGCAGTTGCCATCGCCGACATAATCGTCATCATCATCATCATCATCATAATCATCATCATCATCAACAACAGCAACAACAACAGTATTGATCACAGATTTACAGAACGGTTGGCCTCCTTGCACGCCGTCTTTTCATGTTTAAAGTAAAGGCATATCTGCTAGAATGGTGTTTTAATCCTAGCAAACTGTTTGCCTATATTTATAATACCAAATAGCTAACATCTGCTTAATTCCTGGCCAATATATCTATAAGGCATTGATTGGCCGAGTTTCTAGACCACTTAGTGACAGTCTGGTCAAATAGCGCCGCCAGAAAACAGGTTCTTATTAATGTTTACTATTGCAGTATGAGAAATCTATATTATTTCCAAGTCATCGAAGATATTTATCTAATTTACTCTCTCTCTCACTCTTACTCTTTCTCTCACTCTCTCTCACTCTCCCTCTTTTTTCCATTTCTCTCCCTGTCTCTCTTCTTAGACACGCGCGCGCACACACAACTACTTGTCAGCCGCACACAGACACAACAATCATGCATACATATATACACAGAGAAGCAGATACATGTATCCAAAATATGCATATGTATATATTATATATGTATATTTATATATATATATGTATTTATATATATATATATATAATATATTATATATATATATATATATTATATATATATATATATAATATATATAATAAATATACATATATATATATATATACATATATATTTAAATATATAATACATATACACACACAACACATATATATATATATAATATATATACACACACACACACACCACATATATATATATATATATAATATATATATATATATATACACACTCGAATTAAGGGGATGTCGGAACATAAATATTTGTCTCCTTACTGGCTCTATATTTGCCAGACGCTAAAATTTTTTTTAAAGTCTGTAATTTCTTTCGTACCCCGTGTAAAAATAGAGCCTACATTTTTTGACATAAAAGATCAACATTTGATTTCGACAGATAATTAAACCATAACAGTTTACTTTGCATTTTTATATATACTTCACATCCGACAAAACAATATCAAATATAAACTGATTAATAATAAGAAGTACTCCTTTGGGTCCGAACGAAATGCGGCCAAATATGCTTGTTCAATGAAGTAAAAAGTGAAAAGATGTCAGGTGACATACACCAGAATAAATTTATGCTTAAAAATAGGTCCAGATTAGATTACAAATAAGGTGATTGACCGATGGCATAACAGCAGCAGGTAAAGCAATGGAGGCATAAATATATCAATACTAACAAAGTAACATTAAAAAGTAATTAAGTATGAGACGAATTTCAATTCTGTATGATCAGATATACGTTTAGATTAATATCTATGTCGTTATAGACGAGGTAAGCTTTTTTTATACACAATATTCAAAGCGTTCACTATACATAACAAAAGCGTGTAGATATATAATATATATATATATCTACACGCTTAATAATATATAATTATTCATTCATATATATATATATATATATATATATTATATGAATGAATAATTATATCTATCACCACACATATACATGCATATGATTATATATATATATATCTAATCTATCTTTCTATCTATCTATTTATTTATTTATCTATCCATTTATCTATAGATATGTTTCTTTATTAGCCACACAGGGCAGCACACAGAGGGGGCAAATTACAATGTAGAGCTTTTCTTTTGGGGGTAAAAAAGGGGGGTTGGTTTTCGATCACTATAGATAGATAGATAGATAGATAGATAGATAGATAGATAGATAGATAGATAGATAGATAGATAGATAGATAGATAGATAGATAGATAGATATACATACATACATGCAGATATATGTATGTACATATATATATATATGTGTGTGTGATGTGGGTGTTTGTGTGTATTGTATGAGTGAATGTGTGTTGTGGAATGAAGCTTATAATAAAAATAGTGAGCAAACTGAATAGAGATGAGTTACGGTGAAGTCAACTATTAGCAACCAGATGAACGATGTTCCTTCTCTAAGAATGAGTAAAGGACCCACTTCCATTTTGATTGTCGACAGATTTTATTGAGTATAAAAGTTCCATCAATAAAATTAAACCGTAACAAATTAATTCACATGTTGATACTCACTTCACATGAACGTAAGACTTTGCGCTACCCAAACTCATTATAAAACAATGATAGTAATTACTGCTTCATGAGTAAGACAAAAGACATTATTTTATCGGTTACTTCATAACCAAGACCATATTCATTTACCTGAGCAACTCACAAGAATTACTATCGTTCTCAATGGTTGGTACTTACCTGGACGCAACACAACCTCAGTCTACAATTCGTAAATGTAAACATGACTATGTAACTAGTGTTGATATAAAAGCAACGAAAAACAATAAGAGTCAACGCAATGAGGTCTCAGTTACACGTATTGCTGTTAATCATTTCTACCAGTTACAGTGATGCGGCGATTAAATCAGCCAGATCGAAGTCAGATTGCACACTCACTTGATAGGACAACGGATATATGTTTCTGTATAGTACTTGAAAACAACAGTCTTTTAGTTATCGTTTTGAAATTCTTCTCTTTTACTCTTTTACTCTTTTACTTGTTTCAGTCATTTGACAGTGGACATGCTGGAGCACCGTCTTTAGTCGAGCACATCGACCCCCTAGGACTTACTCTTTGTAAGCCTAGTACTTACTCTTTGTAAGCCTAGTACTTATTCTATCGGTCTCTTTTGCCGAACCGCTAAGTTAAGGGCACGTAAACACACCAGCATCGGTTGTCAAGCGATGCTGGGGAGACCAAACACAGACACACACAAATACAACATACATATATATAATATACATATATATATATATAAATATATATATATATATACATATATATATATATATATATACATATATATATATATATATATATATATATATATATATATATACGACGGGCTTCTTTCAGTTTCCGTCTACCAAATCCACTCACAAGGCTTTGCTCGGCCCGAGGCTATAGTAGAAGACACTTGCCCAAGTTGCCACATAGTGGGACTGAACCCGGAACCATGTAGTTCGTAAACAAGCTACTTACCATACAGCCACTCTTCGTGAAAAAGCATGACAGAACTAATACCTCTGTCAGCGTACAAACTGAAAGTCATTATAAATGTCGAGATGACATCATCTTCTTCTTCATCTATCATGTCTCCATCCCAAGGGCTGAACATTTATGGGGTTTTTTTTTCTTGGAAAAGATACTACAGTGGTTACTCGTAACATTTTACAATTTTATTTACAGTTTATTCTCTTAGAATCTGGCTGTCCCGAGCTTTGAGGTACAGGACCTGTTCCCCTTGAGACAGGGAAACTGGTTCATGTCACATCAAGGTACATCTACATATCATTTTGCCTTGTAACACTTGTCTATGAACCCGCACTTTCAGTCCCATGTGCCCGAATTACGGGACTACCTTCTACTATTTAACCCATAACTTCGGCTTTTGATAGGCATTACCAAACCGGGCCAGAGAGGACGTGGAAGCGGCAATGACTAAGAAGTAATCCATCTTTTTTTTAAACCTTAGAATTCAGAGTTAGGTCTTCAAAACTGGGTGTAGTCTTGCCTGGAACACGGAGAAATTATAGACCCGTGTAACATTAAGAGAAATTGGTTATTCGAGGACACCTGTGAAATAACGAGGAAGGATATCGAATAAAATTCGAGTAATTACAAACGGAAAGTCTGCTGACAGAAGAGGGCCTTTTAAATGACCAAAAGGACAGACAAGCAATCTCCCAAAAATGGATGAACATATATTCGAAGCACATTTAGAAAAAAACGAATAAAGTCTACAAGTAATTCAACCTCAATATTTATTTCTTTATTGCCCACAGGGGGTTAAACAATATTTATTTCTTTATTGCCCACAGGGGGTTAAACATAGAGGAGACAAACAAGGACAAACGGATTAAGTCGATTACATCGACCCAGTACGTAACTGGTACTTATTTAATCGACCCCTAAAGGATGAAAGGCAAAGTCAACCTCGGCGGAATTTGAACTCAGAACGCAACGGCAGACGAAATACTTATTTCTTTATTGCCCACAAGGGGCTAAACACAGAGGGGACAAACAAGAACAGACAAACGGATTAAGTTGATTATATCGACCCCAGTGCGTTACTGGTACTTATCCAATTGACCTCGAAAGGATGAAAGGCAAAGTCGACCTCGACGGAATTTAAATTCAGAACGTAACGGCAGACGAAATACCGCTAAGCATTTTGCCAGGCGTGCTTACGATTCTACCAATTCGCTGCCCTCAACATTACCATTCAAACATATCTACGATAGTAAATTTGCCACATCTAAACTTTAAATCCAATCTCAAGGAAACAACGTCCAAATATAAATTGTTGCGTATAAACACCAGTCGTAGGATACGCCTCTAGTAACAAGAAACAAAAACCAGAGAATCTTTATCAGTCGACTAACAACATTATATACATTCTAGTCGTCTGAATAATGCAATCAACAGTATATATAAAATATTGGTTTCAAATTTTGGCACCAAACCAACAATTTACCAACAATACTACAGAATAGTATTTATAACCATATAACAAAGCACTATTTCCAAAAAGCATGCCAACCTAACAATTTTGTGGGTAGGGCTAAGTCGATAACATTGAGATCAGTACTCAACAGGTAATGATTTTATCGACCCAGAAAGGATGAGAGGTAATGTCGACCTAGGTGGAATAGTATCTATTAAATAGTATGTATATAAATATTGGATCTTAAATAACATCAGACAAAACAATATCAAATATAAATTGATCAATAATACGACGTACTCCTTCAGCCCAGAGGAAAATACGGTCAAATACGCTTGTTCAAGTAAAGCAAAAACAATGAAAAGATGTCAGGTGACGTACACCAGAACAAATTTATGCTTAAAAAAAGGTCCAAATTACAGATAAGGCAAATGACCGATGGCACAACAGCAACAGGTAAAGCAATGGAGGCATAAATATATCAATAGTAACAAAGCAACATTAAAAAGTAATTAAGTAAGTATGAAACGAATTTCAATGGTGTATGATCAGATATACGTTTAGATTAATATCTATGTCGATATAGTCTAGCTAAGCCTTTCTTATACACAATATTCAAAGCGTTCACTATACATAACAAAAGCGTGTAG
>NW_021834784.1:47500-60000 GCF_006345805.1 Octopus sinensis
AAACATACACAGCAGTAAACATATACAAAACTAATCACGTGCATATTATATAACATATATAATATGTCGTGAGATGCTAGCAATTACAAAAAAAAAAAATAAGGTAATAATACAAACATTATGGTTGGGAAGTTCCTAGTAAGAAGATAAGCTAGTGTTCCCGATGGAAATACGAAGTCATACGTCATATGTATATTTATGTGTATTATATGTATAGAAAACAAGAAAGAAAGAAAAAAAGGAAGACAGACAGACAAACAAACAGACAGGCAGACAGGCAGGCAGACAGACAGTTATATATATATATATATATATATATATATATATATAGATAGATAGATAGATAGATAGATAGATAGATAGATAGATAGATAGATAGATATAGATAGATAGATAGATAGATAGATAGATAGATAGATAGATAGATAGATAGATAGATAGATAGATATGAGCATCTACATCTTCATCTCATACGCATGAGTATATATATATATATATATATATATACACACTATCCACTGATGCACTCTCATAAACTAATGTATACACACGAACGCATACACGCGCGCTCATACACGTGTACAGCAAAGATAGACACTAACCACTAAATGGTTGTTCAAACCACAAGTAATAGCAACAAATTCTCTCTTAAATTGCACATCAAACTGTTTAAAAATGTAAGTACACGTCTGTCAATATAGTTCGTGATATGCTAAAAGACAAAGCCGTTACAGTTGGAATGGCTTGCATAATAGAACTGGTTTATCCGGTCTGAGCTTGGACCAAACAATTGCTATGGTATAATGAACGTATGTTATAAAATTTGTTAATTTATTAAACGTCTGGATTTCCTTCATGCTCGCATGAACGGGAGAAGGAACTTAAACAAAGAAAAGAATGTGTAAGACTGAAACTAAAATGCATGCGAAGACAATGATATTGGGAAAGTCTCTATTATAAAAGAAAGTAGCATGAAATAGAATGTTAATATGCTATGCGTAAACAAACAAGCAAAAAAAGGGAAGGTTTGAAGATGAAGTACAGATAAGCAAATTGGCAGTGTGAAGGAAAATGATGGAAACGGGTGAATGATATATTCTTTTATTCTTTTATTCTTTTATTTGTTTTAGTCATGTGACTGCGGCCATGCTGGAGCACCGCCTTTAGTGTTGAGCAAATCGACCCCAGAACTTATTATTTTGCAAGCCGAGTACTTATACCAGTATCGGTATGTCAGCTTGAAGTTTTTTTTGAGAAGGGAAGCTGGTCGATTACGTCGACCCCAGTGTTCAACCCCTCTGCGGGATGAAAGGTAAAGTCGACCTCGGCAGAATTCGAACTCAGAATGTGAAACCGGATGAAATGCTACTAAGCATTTTGTCCGGCATGCTTACGATCTTACCAGCTCACCACCTTAATAATAATAATGATAATAATAATAATAATAATAATAATGATAATAATAATAATAATAATAATAATAATAATAATAATAATAATAATAATAATAATAATAATAATAATCCTTTCTATTATAGGCACAAGGCCTCAAATTTTGGATGAGGGATAGAGTCGATCACATCGACCACAGTACACAACTGTTGCTTAATTTATTCTTTTCTACTACAGGCACAAGGCCCGAAATTTTGGGGGAGGAGGCCAGTCGATTAAGTCGACCCCAGTACGAAACTGGTACTTAATTTATCGACCCCGAAAGGATGAAAGGCAAAGTTGACTTCGGCAGAATTTGATCTCTGAATGTAAAAATTTGAAACAAATACCGCAAGGCATTTTGTCCGCAGTTTTAGCGACTAAGAAAGCCCCGCGGTATTTCTTTTTGTTTTCTATGTTCTGAGTCGAAACCCCGCTGAGGATGCACAATACCAGCTATTTGATGGAGGAAATCGATAACATGATCTCAATTACTTGAGTGTTGTTTTAGTATATTGATCTCCAAAGTAAAAATGGCTGCGTTGACTTCGGCGGGATTTGAACTCAAAATGTAAAGAGCTGGAGCAAATACTTTTCTGCATCTTATCTGATCCACTAAAAACTCTAGGCATCCACCGCCCTCATAATTGTTTCTAATATTTATTTCTTTATTGCCCACAAGGGGCTAAACATAGAGGGGACAAACAAGGACAGACAAACGGATTAAGTCGATTACATCGACCCCAGTGTGTAACCGGTACTTAATTTATCGACCCCGAAAGGATGAAAGGCAAAGTCGACTTCGGCGGAATTTGAACTCGGAACGTAACGACAGACGAAATACGGCTACGCATTTCGTCCGGCGTGCTAACGCCTTAAATTTGATGGAGGGCTTAATTAATATCACGGGGATGAAGTAAGATGTTGACCTCGCTGTGGGTCGTACATAGAACTTAAAGCATGCTGTCTGATGATTTTACAATACTGCCAAACAACCAGTTGGCCGGGAATATGGTGGAGGATATAAAAATGAAAACAAAAATACATGAGAATGTGTTAGTTAAACGTCTGAAAGAAGAATAGGAAAGATAAACCATAATATAACATTTAACAACTGACGAATCAAAAGCTTATGAAATAGTATTACCGACTTAATCCTTCTCCCACTTTAAAGGTCAGTTCTCAGAATATGGCATCTAAATAACAGCTTATACAAACGACATTGTGCGTTGCAATGTATGTATTCGTAGTTGTATGCAGACGATTCTTGTTATATCATCAGTTATATGTTGCTGTTGTTGTTGTTGTTGTTTATGGTGATGTTGTCTAAAACACAGGACAGATCTGAATGAGTAGCCGTATAATAGGATCAGATATTCCAGCAATGAAAGCGACCCGTTTTGTCAAAATTATGCGAGAAAAATAGCTGGATCTCTGGTGGTTTCGACGACGAGGGAGGATGCAGCTGTTCGATCAACAGAAGACTCTGTTCATTGAATTAGCGTGTAAGTGGTTGAGTATTCCACAGACATGTAGAATACTCACTCGATCAGCACGAAAGAATATGGAACTAGGCGCCCGTTTCAATTTCATGCACATTCTATCTGAAGGGCTTCTGTTCAGTTTCCGTCTACATATTTTCATTCATTGCACCTAGTTCGGACCCAGGCAATTCTAAGTCTCTAAGACATTTATCTAAGATCCCACAGTGAGATCGAACCCGGAACATCATAATTGCAAAACAAACATTTTAACCATTTAGCTATACTGCATCCACTTAAATCAGACATGGGCACCTTTTCCGAGAAATGAACCACATGAAACATGGTTCATCATCAGGCAGGCCGCATTATTAAAAAAAAAATCAAAGCAATGTTTTGTGAGACGTGCCATTCACAAACTCCCGCGGGCCACAGTTTACCCGCGACTGACTTAAATTATATATCCTACAAAAGATTATCTATTCTGTCGCAACGGCACTTGACTCTGGGTACACAGGTCCCCATGGCAGAAACAGCTGTGAGATAAGTGAAGTAATATCGTATTTCCTATTCTTTTGTCGAATGGTTGTATACTGTCAACTTAACGTGACAGTCCTGTAAGGGAATTATACCACCGCTGTTTAGCCCTAGGAAGCATCGACGCTTCCTGTCGGCCTTGACACATTTCCTGTGTCCTTATATATTTTTGTCGTTTATTTATTAATTAATATTGTGTTCTTTATGGATCTGTGGAGTTACATAATAGTCCGAAATCGAGGACATCTAACAACTTAGACGTCATCACCGCTGCCTTACTTATGCTGCAAAATATCAATATACGGAACTGTAACAACTGGTACTTTGTAACGTTATGGTTAAGCAAAATCATATGAGGGGGTGCTGAAAAGTTCCTGGCTTTAAGGGTTGTCACGAAAGGCCTGGTTGGAGGCCCAGACTTCCGAGTTCTTTTACTGAGAACTGAAGGACCGCTACAATAAGTGTGTGAATCTGAGACAGAAATATGTTGAATAAAATCATAATTAACTGCTTCACCCTGTATTTTCTTTTGCCTAAAGCCAGGTTCTTTTCAGCACCCCACATAACGTGTAGGTGTGTGTGTATGTGTGTGTATGTGTCTCTATGTATGTGTGTGTGAGTGTATCTGAGAGAGAGAGAAAGAGAGTGAGAGAGAGGAATGTACTGATGATGATTACGAATACTCCTGAATAAAGTTCGAAAGAAATGCCTTTAAAATGGTGGACCAAATGGTAGATTAAACGATCAAATACAAAATGGAGATTTAATTAGCACACGTCGTTCCCATGTGAGCAACACTAGTTCTTAGAACTACTCTAAATTCCGAAGAAATCATAGTTAAAATCAATATGGTTAGAAAAATAAGCAAACCTCATATCAATCCCCGCCCCCGAAAAGCCCCATAAACATGACATATTTAAAAAAAAAACAATGAAAATTACAAGAAATATAAAAAAACAAAGGATGTAGTGGGAAAAGACTCAAAAAGGATTTTCAGAAGTGTGATGGAGAGAGTGGTACTGGAGGTGGTGGTGGTGATGGTGATGGTGATGGTGGTGGTGGTGGTGGAATTTGACGGTTATGGCTGCTGGTGTTGTTTGTGTTTTGATGGTAGTGATGGTGGCGGTAGTCATATTATACATACACATACACACATATTTATATCTATTTATCTCACTCTTTTTCTCTCCTTCCACACACACACACACATACAGAGGCACACATACAACTGGCTTTGCACTGATTCCGTCACGCAAATTCACTCACAAAGTACCAGTTGTCCCGGGGCTATAGCAAATTAGAATAGCCCAATATGGCACGCATTGGAGATAAGCCGGAAGCCACGTGGTTGCAAAGCGAACACTTTAACAACACAACCATGTCTGGGCCTCTCTTGTCTCCCTCCCTTTCTCTATCTCTCTTTTTCTGTTTCGTTCTCTCTCTCTCTCTATATATATATATATATACACACACACATACATATACATACACACACATATATACACAAGCACATATATATATATATATGCATAGATACATACGTGTATATATATATATATGTATGAATGTGTATAGATATATATATGTATGTGTGCATGCATGTATACATATACACATATATATGAAAAGAGAGATAAGGTTAAGGGGTTTTACACGAGTAAATTCATACTAAAACAACAAAATATAGAAAATATTAGAGAAATTTATCATAGAAAGAAAAAAAGAAAGTTTTTACATCTTCGTCAAAATGAGCTACCGGTTTCAATGTCTCTAAGAAGCCGATTTAGTCATGCTAAAATAAAAAGTTTTAGTTTCCGCACACTCAGCTGAAATGTTTCACAGAGGAGTTCAAATAAGAAAGAAACATTTACCCCAATGTTTTTATTGAAGAGATCTTATTAGCGTTTCTTAATAATTATGTATTTATACACCACTAGAACGTGTTTATTTTAATTGCTTGTGTAACAATTGAGCGAAGTTTTTAAACATAAGCAAAACCCTGCAGCATTCCATTAGTTAGACGAATTTATCGATTAAATTCTCCTAGAATCGATTATATTTTACCGCATCGTGTGTTTGATAACACAAAGTATCAGATCACTACGAGTGGCATTAAATCGACTAGATTACCTCCCTTGGCAATACCTAGTCAGAATATTTCTTTCCTTTTTAATATTGTTAAATGTTTAGTCCAAATTTAGTTGTAATCGAGCTGGATTATGGAAAAAAGTATTCCAACTCTGAGCATCCAGCTTTTCTCCATTAATGTTGTACATCTATGATGTACAAATGACATTAGTGTGTGATCTGATGTGTATTTAGTTGCTATTTCTAGCATATGTAGTCGGTCATTTAGTGGTTGGCATTTGACTATTGTTTTTGTCGTCGAAAGTCGTCGTCTTAGCTGTAGTTGTTGCTGACGTGTTGTCACTCATTGATTGTGTCATCGTCAATAAAAGGTTAATAGTTAATTTTAATTAATCACCAAATAATAATAATAATAATAATAATAATAATCTCACGAATCTCTAAGCATGTAACTTCAACTGTAGCTCTTAATCCTTCAGCTGTATGGAGAAAAAAAAACAGTATTCTCTACAAATGGCATCTGATTAACTCGCATGCCTTCGGGATTATACAGGTTTATGTTGATTCACATAATTGTAATTAATCGTATCAGATAAATGATGTAATGGATCATATGAAGAGTAGGGGAGGAGGAGGATTAGAGTTTTCTTTAGCTAGTAATTTATTTTTTTAAACAAATTTTGCTGACAAAAATAAAAATAAATTGTTCCAGAAATTCATGTCGCTCTTTTTTATTTTTATTAATTTTTTGCGGTTTTTTTTTTGTTCTCTAGTTTGGAATTTACAAGATAAACTCTGTTATTACGTTTTCTAAAAATGTTGCTACTACTTCGGGTCAGATAGACCTGGGAATAGAATTCAGAAGACCCCCTTCGGTCATGAATGACCATGGGATTGCACCTAGAAAGTTACCTTCCGAGGTACAATTCCGGGCAAGGTTGGTTATGGAAGGCCAGCAGTCGCCCATGCATACCAGCCTCCCCTCTCCACACCACGGATGTTATCCAAGGGAAAGGCAAAGGGGCCGATACAGCTTGGCACCAGTGATGTCGCAACCCATTTCTACAGCTGAGTTAACCGGAGCAATGTGAAATAAAGTGTCTTGCTCAAGAACATAACACGCAGCCCGGTCCGGGATTCGAACTCACAACCTCACGATCGTAAGCTCTACGCTCTAACCACTGAGCCATGAGCCTTCACAGACCTGAGAATAATAGTGATAAAAAATAATCCTACACTCAATAAAATCCTGAAACTTTCGAACATGGGCCCCACTACCGGAAGCAGTTTAAAACCATATTTAGGACATACATACATATGTACTTATATACATACATACCTATGGGTCAATTAGCACGTCATAAAATCTCCTCCGGAATATGATCCCTCAGAGTCTCCTCGACAGACCCAGGGTCATTCAGCTTTTTAGCTGCTTATCTGAGAGAATGTAAATCCATATAAATCATCCATCCTTTATAACTTACAGATAATTAGATATGATAGAAGCAGAAATCACAATAACCAGAGGGCGCACTCTGAGAAACAACGCAAGTCTTGCAGAAAGGAAGGACTTTAAAAATTGGTAATAATGATTCTTGTGATGATGATAAAAATGATGTTGATGGCGATGTCTCTTTTCTAAGATTCTAATCGGGTTGGTGAAAGTTTGGGTTAAATAATTGGCTGGCCGACTTCAACATATTGCATGGTTTAATGTTGTAGTAGTAGTAGAAGTAGTAGTAGTTGTTGTAGTAGTAGTAGCAGCAGCAGCAGCAGCAGCAGTAGTAGTAGTAGTAGTAGTAGTAGTAGTAGCAGCAGTAGTAGTAGTAGTAGTAGTAGTAGTAGTAGTAGTAGTAATGATGGAAGTGGTGTGGGCGTGGTGGTGATGGTGTGATGTTGGTGGTGGTGCTGGTGGTGGTGGTGGTGCTGCTGGTGGTGGCGTTTGTTGTGGTGGTAGTAGTAGTGTAGTAGTAGTAGTAGTAGTAGTAGTAGTAGTAGTAGTAGTAGTAGTAACAACAGCAGCAGCTGCTTCCGGAAATTTTTATTTTTAAATTTATTTATTATTTTTTTAATGTTTTATTCATAATCTGTGTCTTGCATGTTGTGTTGAGCAAGACCAGGTTTCACTTACGAACTGAGAACGAAATAATTTTTTAAGGTCTCTTCTTGTATGTATGTATGTATGTATGTATGTATGTATGTATGTATGTATGTATGTATGTATGTATATATGTATGTATGTAGTATGTATGTATGTATGCATTTATGTATTATGTATATATGTATGTATGTATTATGTATATATATATTTATGTATGTATGTATGTATGTATGTATGTAAGTATATATGTATGTATGTGTGTATGTATGTATGTATGTATGTATGTATGTATGTATGTATGTATAGATAGATAGATAGATAGATAGATAGATAGATAGATAGATAGATAGATAGATAGATAGATAGATAGATAGATAGATAGATAGATAGATGTGACAGAGCATACATACACTGTCAGATGACATCTGGCTTTATATGAAGCATTCCACGGATGTCGATTATTTTTCTTATTTTATAAGCCATTTTTACTCTGGATCTTTTATTATTTCGAAGCTACAGAATTGAACTAAGATGACAAGTCTACCAAACATCTTACTGGAGTATTACTTTTAATCTTTCAAGATCCTAAAGTATATTTTTCTTTCTAATTCTTTATATTCCTATACAAACTTCAGTTTATCAAAAATGGTCAGAATTGTTCCACGATCTTCTTGCATTCCTGTACAGTGGTTCTTTTTTTTTTTTGCAGATGTCTTGTGAGCAAAATAGTTTCAGTTAAACTTTGAGTAATTTCGAATTTCTATTTTTCATGATTTCGTATATATTTTCAAATTACGCTATTTCTAATGAAGTTGTGTTGTTCCTTAAAGGTATATTAAGATCGGTGAAAATGGAAAAGAAGAAATGATTTCAAGACATACTGGAACACAGCAGTTCTTATTTGTGTATTCTGTACTGATAGAACTCCACAGTAATGTTGTAGTTTGCACGTATACAAACACGCAAACATGGTAAAATATAACCCCAAATATAACAATATCTGTTTCAACACACGATTCCACATCAAGAATCTTTCTCTCTCTTTCTATAAATATATATATATATGTATATATACATACATGCATGCATATATACATACATACATACATACTACATACATACATATATATATATATATATAGTATATATTTATATATATATATATATATATATATATATATATGTATATATATATATATATATATATATAACGGGAAGCTTTATGAAAATAAACAAAGACGAAGGCAGGTGGAATATAAACAAAACAATTGTATTAGTATGGCGCTCAGGAATATAAATAAAACAAGTCTTTTACGTTTCGAGCCTACGCTCTTCAACAGAAAGATACACAGAAAATAAACACAGAAAGAAACAAGGAGAGAAAAAAATGCGTGCAGAGGCTAGCGAATCAACATATATATATACAACGGCAGATGGATAATGTGTCAATTCACTACAGCTGTTCCCAACGAGCTGGACACATTATAGCATTAGAAAAAACCCTTTTCATCAGGTAAATGCAAGAACCTCAACATTCAAAAACATTCAACAGCCAACGGCAAGTGCACTTACATGATTTTATGACCTCTGCTGGCCTACACACACACACACACACACACACACACACACACATATATATATTTTGCCGATTCCTGAGGGATAGAAAAGGCATAAAGAGACGAAAAGAAATACCTGTATATCATTTCTTCGACGCTATAGTAATTCTTTCAAAGCAACAAAATAATAGTGATACATATATATATATATATATATATATATATATATACATACACTTCACTTAAAATGTCATCTCAATTTCGTAGAACCCAATTGGTTTCACTTCAGGAATTAATATATCGTTTGAGGTTTCTGACTTTGCTAAAACTATTTCCAATTTAACAAAGACAAACCCTTTCGTAGATGTTAGCCATTTCTTAATTTATTCGCTATGGTATATTTACATCTCAAATTTACGAAGAGGCATTCGCTAGTTCTGTCCCACCCTCTCACTCCTTCCTTCTCTATCTATCTCTCCCTCCTTCTACCTTTTCCTCTCTTTCTCCCCCCTCTCTTTCTTTCCTTTCCTCCCTTTCTCCTTTCTCTTTCTCTCTACTTCATCTGTCACTAAAACTTCGTTTTCATTCATTTCCATTTCGTTCAACAACAGCCATTTCATCCGGAAATTCCTAGCCGCGTATACGCTCAGAACTTCAGAAAACTGAGGGTAAAATAACTACTGTACTAAATTATCCGACTCCTTAAGACCTTTCTACCCCCAGGAGGGCCTTCACACAGCATTGAATCAGCTGCTCATATTGGGATTGACAAATAACAACAACAAAAATAGTGGCTTGTATGATTTGTCTCTCCAATATTATTTTGCGTGGTTGACTTCATGAACCAATTTTTAGCTCATTAAGCATAGAATATAACCGGGTTCAAATGGTGATAGGTAAACTAAATATAAGAACTTTTTTAAAATTCTTTTTTAAATTTCATAGTAAGGTTTATGAATATCATATATTCTGTTGTGTCTGGGGAGAGTCATTTTCTTTTTGTGCCTTATAATGTAACACACTCACAGGTAAAATTTCCACTTATTTCGTATTTTTATTTTCCTAAAATTTTCGTTGCATCTTGCAATCTTTTCAATAGTCTTGACTCTGACCGTTATTTACACTGCGTTCCTTTTTGTTTGTTGAACGCAGTGTAAATAACGAATAGAGTCAAGACTATTGAAAAGATTGCAAGACGCAACGAAAATTTTAGGAAAATAAAAATACGAAATAAGTGGAAATTTTACCGGTGAGTGTGTTACATTATAAGGTACAAAAAGAAAATGACTTTCCACAGACAGAACAGTCTATGCTTCAACACACGAACTCCTATAAAGAATCTTGCAAACCAAATACAAAAACGAGATATCATATATCTGTTCTAGAAAATTTTAGGAAAATAAAAATACGAAATAAGTGGAAATTTTACCGGTGAGTATGTTACACTATAAGGTACAAAAAGAAAATGACTTTCCCCAGACAGAACAGTCTATGCTTCAACACACGAACTCCCATAAAGAATCTTGCAAACCAAATACAAAAACGAGATATCATATATCTGTTCTAGAAATTAGGAAAGTTGAAATATAATTTGCGCATTTTATGAAAGTTAATTATATGTAACTGAATTGACAAGAAGAGCATCAGTCTGCAGAAGATCCAGCCGATGCAAGTATGAAAAAATGGACGTTGTGGCCATAATGATCGAGCTGGTAGAATAGCTAGCACGCCGGACAAAATGCTTAGCGGCTTTTCTTCCGTCTTGACGTTCTGAACTTTACGTTCTGGATAGCCCGAACAAAATGCTTAGCGGCATTTCGTCCGTCTTGACGTTCTGAACTTTACGTTCTGGATAGCCCGAACAAAATGCTTAGCGGCTTTTCTTCCGTCTTGACGTTCTGAACTTTACGTTCTGGATAGCCCGAACCAAATGCTTAGCGGCATTTCGTCCGTCTTGACGTAGAGAACTTAAATTCCATCGCGGTCGACTTTGTCTTTCATTCCTTCGGGGTCGATAAGATATGCACCATTTCAGCCCTGGGGTCGATGTAATCGACTGGTTTCTCATAAAATGTCAGACCACGTGCCTAGTAGAAAGGATTATTTTGCAGAACTCAGTCATGAGATTGTGATCAGAAGAGTCCCTCTCTTTAAGAATATCCATCTATTATATGAATCCCGACATTTTGTCTGGTATATATTATATTCATCAATATGTGTGGCTATGGCTTCTATAAATAAATGTGTATGCATAAATTAACGTGCAAGAGGCTGAGCACTCTACAGACACATGTGCCATTAACGTAGTTCTCAGGGAGATTCAGCGTGACATAGAGTGTGACATGTCTGGCCTTTTGAAAATACAGGTACAACCCATTTTGCCAGAAGAGTGGACTGGAGCAATGTGAAATAAAGTGTCTTGCTCAAGGACACAATGCGTCGCCGGGAATTGAACTCATGATCTCATTATCGTGAGCCGAATGACCTAACCA
The DNA here is from genome assembly GCF_006345805.1 of Octopus sinensis. NCBI lineage: Eukaryota > Metazoa > Mollusca > Cephalopoda > Octopoda > Octopodidae > Octopus > Octopus sinensis. The sequence continues at coordinate 59,187 of NW_021834784.1, forward strand.
CTAAGCCACGCACCTTCACACACAAACACGCACATATATATATATATCCATAAATATAAGCATGTATATACATATATTATATATATTATATATATATTACGCGTGTGCATATGTGTGAGTGTGCAAATATATATATATATGTATATATGTATATATGTATATATATACTATATATATATATATATATATATATATAATATATATATGTCTTGCACACTCACTTTTATATATACTTGTGTGTGTGTGTGCAAGTATATATATATATATGTGTGCGTGTGTATGTGTGTATGTATTTATAACGTAAAGCCAGTTATGTAAAGAGTTTATAAAAAAGAATAATTAAACTCCATTACATTTTTTTATTCTGCGCTGAGCTAAAAATGTTGCGACTATATCTGGCTTGCTGTAACTATAGAAACGGTCCTTCCATCGTTACTTAAAGGGAACCAAGACGAGTGGAAACTAGTGTGTTGTTCTTTGAATGAGGATGGGAACCGTACAGATGTTGCCAAAGCAGGAATGAAAGCTGAAAGGTAGACATTGGAGACACATGCTTGGAATTTCAGTTGCAAAAATTCCAGGTCTGTTCTTTCCGCAAAAGAGAAGAGAGCCTTGCAATACTCAACATTCTGAAAGAGGAGATATATTGAAGTGGAATAATGTGTGTGTGTGTGTGTGTGTGTGTGTGTGTGTGTGTGTGTGTGTGCTAAGCAAATATAAATCAAAAATTGAAAATCAAAAATATTTGATGGAATTTATGAAATACTGGATTTATGTTTGGAAATTTTCTGGGGAACGTTCTACCGATACACAG
>NW_021834784.1:67500-71025 GCF_006345805.1 Octopus sinensis
CCTGAGGAAATCGCTTCATTGTGTAATATTACCCACTTTTATCGTATACATTAACAATCTGATCGGAGTGATTTCTTTCTGCGAAAGTAAAAGATTCGTTATTTATGCACAGAAACACAGACACTCATAGGACGAAAGAAAAGAGAGAGAGATAAGCCCACAATCGCACATGTATACACACACAAACATATGCATACGCACACACACACACATATATAGATATATATATATATATATATATACATATATATATATAATATATATCTAATCCAAACAAGAAAGCACCAAAAAACACAACAACGCGAGGATGTGGAACAAATATAGTATTATTGGACGCTCAGGAAAGAAGGAAAGAAGGAGGGTTTAACGTTTCGAGCGGAGCCTATCGTCGGAAACATAGAAGGAAAGATCCAGAGAAGGGAAGACAGAGGAAAAAAAATCGCCAACGGTACACACGAGATACACAAGTATATATATATATATATATATATATATACAAGTAAATATTTATGTATTTATGTATTTTGTGCACAGGCACACACACACACACACACATACACACACACACATATCACTGTCATTACTGATATTTTGTAGAACTTGTATATCATTGGGACCACTACAGTACTGCATTCATTGGGATTGAAGGTTCGAATCTAGCTCTGTGCAATTGTTTCCGTCTCCGGTATGAACATGGTGGTGTTAATACACCGTGTTAAGATTTATTAAACCTAGAGCACCGGCGTATTATAGATGGGTAGATTATGACTCCAATTTCGTATCAAAATTGAGATTATTTACTTGTTGATATAAAAGATATAAATTAGAGATAGCAGTTTTCATTGTAGAATACACAAGAGTGCGACGAACAATTCTTTTCTAAAACTGCGCTCTCAGTTTTACCAATGTGGAATTTACACCATTTAATTAGACATTAGGCTTAATGTGCCACTTGGTGGGACTGAACCGGAAACCATGTGACTGTAAAGGCGAGCTTGTCAACCACAGAGCAATGCCTGCGCCTGTCACTTATTTTATTTATGCGCCCTTTTCAAGCCTAGCCAGGCTCGTGGGCCCAGTTTCCCAGTTTCTGTGGCGTATGTGTTCCCCCACAGCTGGACGGGACGCCAGTCCAATGCAACGTTACCCAGGAAACAGGAAAAAAGAGTGAGAGGGAAAGTTGGCGCGAAAGAGTACAAGAGGGGTCGCCGCCACCCCCCTGTCGGAGCCTCGTGGAGCTTTTAGTTTTTTTCCGCTCGATAAACACATACAACGCCGGGTATGGGAATCGAAACCGCGATCCTCCGACCGCGAGTCCACTGCCTTAACCACTGGGTCATTGCGCCTCCACGCCTGTCTCTGAACCATAGGAAATTTATGTCAAAACGGTTGCTGCAGTTCTCGTAGTTATTGTTGTGGTTGTTGTTGTTATTTAATCCCAGCTCAGCAACCAGCTTTGATCGAACGTTCATACATATGAATAAAAGCAATCCACTAGTGACCATCCCGTAATTTCTCTTCAAGCATGGTGTAAGCAGGAAAAAATATATTACTATCAAAAATGTCTTTTATTTCTTTCCAGTATGATAAGCGGCGATCAGAGAAAAATTTAACTGTTATTTCTAGCAAAAACAAGCACCTATGCAGTGACTTCTTTACTGTCTCCTTTAAAATTGTTGTATGAACTGATGTTGAAGAAAATTCTTCGAATTTCGTACAGCGTGTGTTTACCAGGTTACCATATTGCTCGGTGCCTCTTTGTATTAATGTCTATTAAATCTCCCAAGAGCATCGAGAACTACTTCAACGACCAAAATCTTGAGATTTCTATTCCCAAATCCTTACAGTGGTTAATCTGTAAAATTCCATCTTAAAGACAATACGGCACTAAAGATTCTTAACAAAATCTACATTTTCAAGCTAACAAGAAGCTCAATATGGACACTTGGCCTGTTAGAAATAGCAACGAAACCATCATCAAATCTATCTCCACTACTCTAAGTAATGATGAACACGTTGAATAATATTTTTCAACGTTGTTCTATATAAACAGGGTGGATGGTCATAGCTGGAATTCCTTTTATCACATGTTTCTCAAAGCTTATCTAGGAATGAATAGCATTAACATCATACGTTCTATGGAACACTATTCTTACTACAGAACACCAGATCTCCTACACGACACTACTGCACGTTCTATACGTCACTATGTTTTGTATACTAGATCTTCTATACAATATCATAGCCCTTTGTAATATACCAGAGATGTTTGTGGTATATATTGGGTTGTCCGGAAAGTTCGTGCCGATTTACAGTAGCTTACCTATACACTTATTTTAGAACATGGTTGAGTCCGTAAAATAGGATTTGACTACACCTCCATTTAGAGCACAATTTAAGCTATCTTTTCGTAGAAGAAGGTTTATGTTCCTATGACCTCTGTTAATTCTGTGACCCTTTAAAATGGAAGATAAGAAAGTTCATTTTCGGCACTTGATGCTTTGGGAACCAAACAAAAATTGCTTCAGCTCGGCTGGGATGTTACCCCATCCTCCACATTCACCAGATATTGCTCCTTCAGATTTCCACTTATTCAGGTCTCTGCAGAAAATAGTCTTCATGGTAAAAATTTCAATTCCTTGGACGACGTAAAAAGATACCTTGATGAATTCTTCGCCATGAAACCACCTCAATTCTGGGAAGAGGGTATTTTCAAGTTAAAGGAAAGATGGAGACGCATTGTGCAACAAAATGGTTCATATTTGGTTGATTAAAAATTTAATGGCAAGTATTTATTGACCTTTTTCTTTCCTTTAAAAATCGGCACGAACTTTCCGGGCAACACAATATATACTGCACCAGATCTACACGACACTATACCTTATACTCGACTCTATGCTATATAATATATCCCACATCCTATAAAAGCAACCTTTTCAAGCCTAGCCAGGCTCATTGGCCCGTTTTCTGTTGGCGTATGTGTTCCCCCACAGCTGGACGGGATGCCAGTCCATTGCTGCGTTACCCAAGAAGCAGGAAGAAAGACTGAGAGAGAAAGTTGGGGCGAAAGAGTATAACATATGTATATGCACACACACACACACACACATATATATATACATACATTATATTATATATAATATATATAATATATATATAATATGTATGTATATATATATGTGTGTGTGTGTGTGTGTGTGCATATACATATGTTATACTATGTTATATATGCATATACATATGTTATATATATATATATATATATATGGTAGAAATATGTTGCGAAAAGAAAATATAAAATACACGTGGAAATGTATGGGTAAAATATAAAAAAATCAACGAAAATGCACATTGCAAATAAAAAAAAAGGGTATTTATGACAGGTAACGACAAATATATACATTTAGATTGACTGAGGTAGTAATACGAGTCATAAAAGTCATTATTATGAGATGATTATAAGATGATAATAAAGTAAGAGAACAAACGGACATGGTTTACGCAAAGCTATTCATCGTTTGAACA
>NW_021834785.1:0-12500 GCF_006345805.1 Octopus sinensis
CATCAAATGGATGTGTTTATAAAACTATTCTGCACATACAATAACAGCCATACCAAAAGACCAACATACCTCCTAACAAAAAACGGAGAAAAAACGGGCAACAAGAAAAAAGCCAACAACGCAAGGACGTGGTACATGCAAAGTATTAATAAGACGCTCAGGGAAGGAAAGAAAGAGTGGTTTACGTTCGAGCAAAGCTCTTCTTCTTCAGGAACTGAGACAGAGAAAAGTTCAAGAGAAAGGAAGACGGAGAAAAACCGACCACAGTCTACATGTGGTTACATTTTGGAACGTGTGTGTGTTCATATATGTATGTATATATGTATGTATGTATGTATGGTTGTATGTATGTATGTATGTATGTTATGTATGTTTTATGTATGTATGTATGTAATGTATGTCAATACAGTTTTCGTCAACGAAATTTACTGGGCAAGCCATTGGTCGTGTCCGGAGCTATAGTAGAGGACACTTAACCAAAGTGCTATGCAGTGGACTAAACTAGAACAACGTGGAAGCAAAGCGTGCTTCGTAAGCACACAGCCCGCCGGTGCCGCAAACGTAGAATTTCTTGACGGAAGATCTCACAGTCAGCACGAGGTTGTCTGCTCTGGAATATGTATCCTATAATTACGGGTCAGCTGTTATTTGATGCTCCACTGGGTATAATTTGAAGATTTTCAAGGATTATAAGAATGTTTATTCGTAGAAAGTTTTATCCTAGAACATTTACGTACCTTTGGGATTTACCCATCTCAATGCAGTCTGTACTTTCTCTGTACCTGTCTGTTTATAAAAGTATGTATGTATGTGCGCATGTACCTATCTATCAGCCTGCCTGTCTGTTTATCTATCTATCTATCTATCTATCTATCTATCTATCTATCTATCTATCTATCTATCTATCTATCTATCTATCTATCTATCTATCTATCTATACGAATGCTTGTGTGTATGACAACTATTATATGCAAATATATTTATGTATGTTGCCGTATTTATGTATCTCTCTGTCTCTCTTTCTCTCTCTCTCTCTAACTCTCTCTTTCGCCATATATAATATATATATATATATATATATATATTATATATATATATATACAATATGTTACATTAACTCGGTAGTCAAGATAAAACTCTGAGTTTCAGATGTCGAAGTGGAAATCCACAACACCATCTCTTCGGTTATCTGGCTATTTGAAAACGTTTGAAAAAATAACCGTTAAATAAAGGAAATTATCTGTTTATAACTCTGCTTGCCTGCGTACTTATACATCGCTCGCCGCATTTTCGTCGTCATAAAATTATATAAAAATACATAAAAAATATATAAAAAATATATAAAAATATATAAATTCTTCTTGGGACATAACATAGAAAGCATGTTCTATCTGTTTTCTTTAGGGGACAAAAACGTAACAGAAACTTAGTCACATGTGGGCATGATCCGAAAGCTCTGTCCTTGTATTTAGACATGTAGTAGGGTCTAAGCTGCTTTTTCCAGATAAGCCATCTCTCCATGTCGCATAGACCGCATATTGTATAGATAATTTTCTCTATTTACATAATATTGAGGTCTCTTTCTTTCTTTTGTTATCTTACCGTTTTATCAATATATATATATATATATATATATATGGCGTAGCGAGAAGAGAGAGAGAGATAGAGAGAATACACAGAGAGATAATACGTACATGCACACAAGAGAGAGAGAGACGAAGAGAGAGAGAGAGATGAAGAGAGAGAGAGATGAAGAGAGAGAGAGATGAAAAGAGAGACAAAGAGAGATAATACATATATGCACACATACATACATAAATATATATGCATATATATATAGTTACAGTCATATATATATATATATAATATATATATATATAATGCACTGAAATACCACCATCGTCATAATGTTGACCACAAACTGCAAACACAATTCTGTAAGTGGCATTTTGTATATAATGTGAAAATGACTTCGAATATTTGGTGTTTATTACATATCACTATAATTTGGTAACTTAGAAATTGACGTGACAGGTTTTCTAAGGTTTGCAACTTTTTATAGACTTTTATAGAAAACATTAAATGAGAATGAACCAGCTGCTGGAAGCGTTTTGTATACTGGAATAGCTTGTCTATAAATGTCATTTATATACAATGCATTATATATGTATGTATGTTCTATTTATATTCATGTACATGTATATATATACACACATATACAGACACGCATATATATATGAATGCGTGTATGTGCAAGAGTGTGCGTGTACATATGTATGATTGTATGGGAGAGAGAATGGATTAAGTGAGAGAGAGAGAAAGAGAGAGAGAGAGGGGGAATAAAGGGTGAAAAAAGGAGAGAAAGAAACTGATAGATGACAGACAGGTGCGTATGCATCATTTGTGTACATATTTATAAATTTATATATTTATATATACATATATATTTATATATACATACATTTTAAAAATATATTGTGTTTTTGTCTATCTTTCTATCTATCTATCTATCTATCTATCTATCTATCTATCTATCTATCTATCTATCTATCTATCTATCTATCTATCTATCTATTTATCTATCTTTCTATCTATCTATCTGTCTGTCTATCTAAAATTATTATAATTATAAACATAATTATAATTAGGGTTTAGCAAAATTGTTTCACTACATACCGAAATTTAGAAATAGCAGTTAAATACTATTCTACTTCCATAAGATATCTCCCAGACAGCTATACTCTCAACTCACACAGGCAAAGAGAGAAAAACCAAAAAAAAAAACACAAAAAAAAAACGAATCCACCCGACTTAGATTAACTATATACGCGTTTCTGTCCTATCTATCTAGACATATAATGTGGACAGAAATTCGCAATTACAGGCATATGTGTGAGTATGTATGTGTATATTCCTGTACTTCCAGTTCAATATACTATGTAATTCAATACAAGACGTTGCAATAACTCACTAGTTCTACTGATACAGTAAAAATTGTGTAATAATACCTTATATATCGATACGACAGGCTGCAGCGGTCGCAATATTGGTTGTACTCTAACAGTCATTGCCAGTTAGTCTGATAGCACTGCTGCCAATAATTCACACTAATATATATTCTTTAGTAGGTAGGTATAATCTTTTAAATTGCTGCTTTCTCAAAAAAAAAAAAAAAGAAATTTTGTTGAAGAGAAGTAGCTTTTTAAGTAATAGATATATTAGGAAAAATAAAACCCACCCCAGCTATCTGAATATCTAAATGAAATTTTCAAATGTGTTCTGAACACGGGTTTCATAAATTTACGAATTGAATCGAACAAAGTTCATGAAAATCAAACGTCACGTAGGGATATTAGTGGTTCAACTGAATCAAAATACGACCAAGTAGGAATCGAAACCATGACTTAGAGGTGGCTTGTTGGTATCTCTCATTCTAAAGCTTACCGGCCGTGACCTCGTTGTCATATTTTAGAACGAAACTGGTTAAATAGCACATGTTCATAGATTATCCTTGGCAAAGTGAAGTGGTGTAGGTGGTGGAAAAGGCCATCTTCACTTGATAGCTACAATGTCGATTCGCGCTTATGTAAGAAGCAACATTACTACAAGCGCCTAAAAGTCATGTAAGCTAATATGATAGTAAACTACTAGCAACAACTAGTGTAGTAGTGAGATAGCGCAGGCAGCTATAGAGCTACAAACACAAATACTACACACGACACGCATGGCAGTGCGGTACAGAAATCCACTTTGTAAATGCATGGTTTCAGGTTCGTTTCATGAGCAAGTGGTTTATACCATAAATTTCTCTCGTTCAAAGGCTGTGTTTAGTTGATAGAGGCAGTGCGGAATCCTGTTCGAGAGATCTTTCCTTTTCGTGGAAGTGGAATTAATCCCTTGTCTGCTTTATTACAACGTTATGTACCTTGGGTGCATTTAGCAGAATTCAATCTGCTGCAAGTATTCGAACTGGTGAGGGATCTGATGGTGTATTGAATACATACATACATACCTGCATACATACATACATACATACATACATACATACATACATACATACATACATATACATACGTACATATATATATGTGAATTTATGGCTATATATTTGCATGTATATACATACATACATACATACATACATACATACATACATACATACATGCGTACATATATATATATATATATATATATGTGTGTGTGTGTGTGTGTGTGTATACTTTGAAATGATTAAACACGAACTACTATCGAAACTTACATATCATGTACAGGAAACTTTTTTTAACCACTTCTATACACCACTTTACTCGAATAATGGAACTGCAACTAGAGTATTTTATGTATTATTTCTACTTTCATTCTCTTATTTTCTCTATCTCCCACTTTTCCATAATAATTCCTTATTTCGAACTCAAACATTTACCTCTCTCACATCGTCTTTAATGAAGGGATATCCATAATATCCCAGAAATAGCTGCAAAACTATATCTCTTTCCTTATAAACGTCCTCACAGTCTTGGCTTTGTTATCTGCTTTTGTCTAATATACAGGGGTTGGACAAAATAATGGAAACACCTAGCATCATAGCATCATAATTGAAAAAGCACCAATTCATACAGCTAAAGTTGTTGCTGAATGGTACAAGGAACATTCTAGTGAAGTTGAACATCTTATCTGGCCACCACAGTCCCCAGATACTGGGACTGATTATGGAACAAAGAGTTATTACATTCAAGTCAGAGCTCTGTTCTGGGTGCCGACAATAGAATAGACAACATTAATTGCGCCTAAATTAATTCCTAATTGGAAACAGTTATTACTTCTAGTTTTTGCCTGTCCGGCGACACTCAAAAGATAGAGGTGAAAGAGAAAACAATTGTAAAATCTACATTTTCAAAGTGCGTACTGTGGTACGGAACCAAAGAATTGTGAAACGAACCTGTTAATGAGACAAACGTGCCTGTTGTTTTTCGTGCCTTATCTTATCGTGCATCCATTTCAAACTTTAAGCCATTCATTGGCAGATCTGTAGTATCAAAAACTTAATTCTGGTTCACAACTGCCACAAAGGTATTAACATGTAAAAACTCCATCTGACCCTCAACCACAAATGACCTCACTATTCTGATCTCACAAGAGCCTTGTTCACTACTTAGTCAAAGGTTCTCCTGGATATGGGTACTGGTCCCCCATCACATACTACGAAGATGTGTACGTTTATACTTAACGTGTTCTTGCACACGAAATCATGAAGGTATTCGCTGCGAGAGCTTGATTCGGATTAAAATTTCTCTCTACATGACAAAGTTCAGCATCCACCAGCAAATACAGTGTTTGCTCTTTTTTTATATACAAAAGATCCGGTTTAGTTCCAAGTGGTCGAGGCTGTAACTATAATTGAAAAGACAAAATTATGTTGAAACACCGTATTATGTAGCATGCTGAAATAATTTGGACTTCGAATCGATGCCTTTTTATATAAAGTCTATAGGAAAAACTTTTTCCAGAAAAAGTCCCACAGCTAATGCTTTTCACATTCTACTGTTGCAGAACATGGTAAATATAAATGTACATAGCAATATATTGACCCTTGTTACTTCGTGTGTTTGTACCAAAGATGATTTTAAGTAGTACATCATATATGGTGTCAATAGAAGCGACTAGCCGAGTGGTTAGTATGTTTGGTTCAGGATCATAATGTCGTGAGCTCAATCTCTAGACCAGCTGGTGCTTTGTGTCCTTTAGCAAGGAACATTGATTTAGTCTATTCAGTAGAAAGTATGTACCAGCTGGAGTCCTTCGCGCAAAACCCTTTTACATTGCTCCAGTCTACTCTGAAGAAAATGATGACCGTCTGAGTACTGGTGTAGATCTTCCACCCTTCCGTTGTTTCATTCTGAATGTACCACTGAATGTGCCAAAGTTTGGGATGGTTGAAAGGGTGTCTATGCCTACTTGCGACGACATAGGCACCCTAAAGTATAGGCGGCGAGCCGGCAGAAACGTTAGCACGCCGGGCGAAATGCTTAGCGGCATTTCGTCTGTCTTTACGTTTTAAGTTCAAATTCCGCCGAGGTCGACTTTGCCTTTCATCCTTTCGGGGTCGATAAATTTATTACAAGCTGCGTACTGGGGTCGATCTAATCAACTGGTCCTCTCCCAAAAAATTTCGGGTCGTGTGCCCAGAGTAGAAAAAGAACAAAACAAAACGAAAGTATTAGCGAAAGAATGGTGCATATTATGAAGCCTTTCTCCTTTGCATGTAACACCTGATGCTATTTAATATCAATAACATATTAGATAATACTACTTTAGATTAAGGCAGCGATTACTCTTTAGCCATAAAAGCGACGGATGAAATGACTTATAATATCCGTTGTGGCTCTCTGCATTCTGAGTTCAAATCTCAACAAAGTGAACTTTGTCTTTCATCTCTTGTTGATGGGTTGGGGTGGGGGTCGATAAAATAAATACCAGTTCTATACATACATACTTACATACATACTAGATACATGCATACACGCACACACATACATATATGAACAGGAGTATATGTGTGTGTGTGTGTGTGTGTGTGTATGGCCTATGAAAGGTGAGAAGAACTATATTTTAAACTCATGCACACACATATGCATATATATATATATATATATATATATATATATACGTATGTATTTGTGTATGTACGTAGACGCAGAGTTAAACAGATGGAAACATAGTTCTGGCAAAGTTCTTGGAAATCAGAAGGGAGGAAGCTGGATGAAATAATAAAACGCCAACAATGATAAAAGGCACAAAAAGAAGAAAACAGCAAGAACAACGAAAAAAAAACTGTTGTTTGGAAAATAGAGCAACACATTAGATGATAAGGTGTGCGTAATAACGGAAAGCACAACTAATTAGAGGGGGGAACAATAATTGATGGATGCCCTTATATATATATATCATATATGTACATAAGCATATCAAACATATATATGCTATATATATATATATATATATATATATATATGTGTGTGTGTATGTTTGTGTGTGTGTGTGAGTATACTTTTATATTTATAACTGCTTGTAAGTAACATATATATATATATATATATAATATATATATATATATATATAGATAATATATATATATATATATTATATATATATATATATGTATATATATATATATATACATACATATATATTTATAAGTACTACACTCACAACTATCTATATTATATATTGAAATATTTGAAATATCACGCTCATATGCGTATAGGAATTTTTCATAATTTACAAGTACAAATCTATTCTATCAAGAATTACTTCAGAAGTTGTTTTCTCAGTAATATATAATTACAATTATACTTTACTTTCGTTATTATGTTTAGGCAGGATTTTAAGTAGTAATATATCTATATCTGTATATGTTTATAGCTTTATACCTAGCACCCTTTCTTTCTTTCTTTCTTTCTTTCTTTCTTTCTTTCTTTCTTTCTTTCTTTCTTTCTTTCTTTCTTTCTTTCTTTCTTTCTTTCTTTCTCTCTCCCCACTCTATCTATTTACACTGTTACATGCGTGTATCAACTTACGCATGGATTTGTAAACGTTTGTGCTTACAAATGGGAAAAATACTGAATATTTAAAGTGTCTATATTATATTTGAAGCTAAATCTAAACTGATTTCAAGTTCCTGGCTATTTAAATAACTTTATTGAGCGAAAACACCTAAAGCTCCACGAGGCTCCGGCAGGGATGGTGGTGATCCCTGCTGTACTCTTTCACCACAACTTTCTCTCACTCTTACTTCCTGTTTCTGTTGTACCTGTATTTCAAAGGGCCGGCCTTGTCACTCTCTGTGTCACGCTGAATATCCCCGAGAACCACGTTAAGTGTACACGTGTCTGTGGAGTTCTCGGCCACTTGCACGTTAATTTCACAAGCAGGCTGTTCCGTTGATCGGATCAACCGGAACCCTCGTCGTCGTAACCGACGGAGTGTTTCTCCCATTATGCGTAGAATTCGTGAAATTTAAATTTTTCTCATGTCAACAAACACATGGTACTTTCATATTTACAATAGCACATATATAAGCATATCAAGGATGGTAGGTATTGTTCATTAAGGCGGCAAGCTGGCAGAATCGTTAGCGCGCCGGGCGAAATGTGTAGCCGTATTTCGTCTGCCGTTACGTTCTGAGTTCAAATTCCGCCGAGGTCGACTTTGCCTTTCATCCTTTCGGGGTCGATAAATTAAGTACCAGTTACGCACTGGGGTCGATGTAGTCAACTTAATCCGTTTGTCTGTCCTTGTTTGTCCCCTATATGTTTAGCCCCTTGTGGGTAGTTAAGAAATAGGTAGATATTGTTCATGAAGATTAATAAAGCAGCGATTTTGTAGAATCGTTAGCACGCAAAATTTCGTATGTGCCTTCTGAATTCAAATTCTGCCGAGTTCCATTTTGACTTTCATCCTTTCGGGGTCAATAAAATAAGTATCAGTTGTGGACTAGGGTCCTTCTAATCGGCCTGCCCCGTCCCTCGTAACTATTGACCATGTGGCAAAATTTGAAGCAAATATAGATAAGTAATGATGCTTTCTTTATATATTTATGTGGACAGCTTTCCTTTTATGTTAAATACATAAACTTTGAAATAAATTATTTTATCCCGCTAGGAGGTAGAAATTATTCAATAAAAAGCAGTGGAAGTGTCTGCGAGAATTTCGTAATTCTGATCTTTTGTTCATTGTTGCAAAAGGCTGAATAGAACGTTATTAGCCCCTTGAGGGCAGTAAAGAAATAAGAAATAAGAACGTTGAGAGACAAATAACTGTTCATGCAGGGGACACGTGTTCTTACTGGAACAAATATATTTTGATAGTAAATGTGTGAAGCTTCTTTCAGAATGCCTCTATATTTATATATGTTGCGAGAATCTTTTATTTAAGGACTTTTCAGGAGGCTCGATATGAGTTTTTGTGTGACTGTTACGCATAAAGATCTTAGTTTGACAGACATATACTTCAATAAGACATATGTTGTTGAGAGAGCATATATTAGAACTTATGCAATTAATCGGTAAAGAAGATTTTTGCAAGTTCGCACTGAGAAAAAAACTTCTGTGTAAACTGACTACGAAAGCGGCAAAGGTTTTGATGCAACGGTTGCTTATCTTAATGTTATTTCTATTATATATCTGACAATATCTATGCATATTGATGTTTAGAATGTCCTAGCAACATCGGAATGACATTTCAAATATAGAAGAATGTGCTATTTAATATTACTTTTTGCATTTATGAAAATGTGTGTTCTTTTGTATATAATGTCTCTCCCTTTAAAATTAATGTATCGTTATAGCAATTGGCAGCAATTCTACCTTGTCAGAGGATAAGCTGGATGTGTACTTAATACTGTTTTGTCACTACGTTTTAAGGATTAGTTGACAATGGTGGGAATATATATTAATATAGCATAATATCACGTTCGTCGGGTCCAATTATAAGAGTAGCATTTACTAATGTACAACTTTGAATTTATATATAAGCAATTAACTCCGATTTGATATGTAATTAACGCAATCTTTTGACCTAAAACCATACATATGCTGATGAATATTCTTCTAGCAGCTTTGATTTAATAGTCACTCGTATTTTGCAAAATCAAGATTCACAATAATAAAGTAATTGCATCAACCTCGATATTTGCTTTCTCAACGGTAGGCGTCTTTCTAAAGCATAACAGCAAGTGTGTTTCTGGAACATAGCAAGCGAATATGGTTTCGTTTATGGAAAAGAGAAAAAGCTCTACAACGATTGCTGGTAATGCATTTAAATAAGGATTCTTGTTACATATGTAAATAGTCAGTCGCTCAGAAAGACACATCACATTACTATTCAAGAATTACTTTGTGTAATAATAATAATAATAATAATAATAATAATAATAATAATAATAATAATAATAATAATAATAATAATAAGTATAAAAGATGGGCTACAGCAAATATTCTGCTCCATACCAGAGATTTGCTTGTCAGTTGGTTGACCTTAACCAGTTGAGCATGTCCCTTAGTGGCTGACGATATGTGCATCTCTGATCACGAACAGAAGTAGTGGGGGAGCATCATAGCGGTGTGTTGAAAGGAATTCTTGGAGGTTTGGATAATTCACCTTTGGAAACATGGGTGGTTTGTTCAACATCCTTAATCAATCCTTATTCAGGGACCTTTTGAGCGAGATGGGCTACTCGACCAGAAGAAAATTCTAATTGGGCCCCACCAGCAAGGTCATGCGCTGTTTATCTTGATATGAGATCACTATGTCGCGCACATATGGTTGTGATGCATGTGCTTGGTGTACCCTTATCAGACGGGTAGTCATGATGTGTATACTGGGATTCGCATATTTTATCCCAGTGTTACTTTGATGGCATGCACTGCTCTCTCACTCAATAATAATAATAATAATAATAATAATAATAATAATAATAATAATAATATAATAATAATAATAATAATAATAATAATAATAAGTTCTTTCAACATCCTTAAACAACCCTTATTCAGGGACCGTTTAAGCGGGATGGGCTACTCAACCTGAAGAAAATTCTAACTGGGCCCCACCTGCAAGGTCATGTGCTGTTTATCTTGATATGAGATCACCATGTCGCGCACATATGGTTGTGATGCATGTGCCTGGTGTACCCTTATCAGACGGGTAGTCATGATGGGTATATTGGGCTTCGTATATTTTACCCCAGTGTCACTTTGATGGCATGAACTGCTCTCTCACTTAATAATAATAATAATAATAATAATAATAATAATAATAATAATAATAATAATAATATATGACTTAAAACTTTATGGTAAAGACAATAATGAACTTGAAGGCCTATTGCGCACCGTGAAATCATTCAGCGATGACATCGGGATGGAATTTGGACTTGAGAAGTGTGCCAAGGCCACTTTCCAGAAAGGGAAAGTGAAGACCACAAATTCAGTCGTGTTAGATGTTGACACAGTCATAAGAGAGCTTGAGCAAGAACAAACATACAAATATTTAGGGATAAATGAAGGCTCTGGTATTCAGCATGCAAGCATGAAAGAGAAAATCAGGAAGGAATGTTATAGGAGAGTTCGTGCAGTCCTGAAATCTGAACTAAATGCACGTAACAAGGTGTTAGCTATAAATTCCCTAGCAGTTCCAGTTGTTACTTATAGCTACAATGTGTTGAACTGGAATATGAGTGAAGTAAAGAATATAGATAGAAAAATACGCAAGCTGCTGAGTTGTAATAGGATGCTCCACCCAAAGGCAGACGTAGATCGCCTTTACCTTCCCAGAGCCGAAGGAAGTCGAGGCCTGATCCAATTTGAACTAGCTTACAAAACAACCACAATTGGACTGGCCAAATATCTCGAAATATCGAATGACTGGATGCTAAAGCTCGTGGAAAATCACGAGAGACGAAAGAAGCTTCATTCTATCATCAAGGAAAGCAAAAAAATTGCTATTGATCTCGTGCAGGATACCCAAACTGAACAACCGAGGGAAGTACGGCAACTATTGTTGCAAAGAAGGTGAAAATGATGGCAATGAAAAAAGCGCACGAGCAATTGGCTGATAGGTGGGAGGAGAAACCTCTGCACGGCAAATATGTGACCCGCAGCAAACAAGCTGATGTTGACCAGAAGCAAACCCATCAGTGGCTACGGAGCTCAGGGCTAAAAGCAGAGAGCGAAGGTTTCATCCTGGCTGCTCAAGACCAAAGCCTATCAACCCGGAACTACCAGGCCAATGTGATGAAAAATGGAGCAGACCCAAAATGCCGATTCTGCAACGACATGATTGAAACAGTGGACCACCTAATCTCTAGATGTAAAGTCTTAGCACCAGTGGAGTATAAATTAAGACATGACAGAGTTGGCCAATATCTCCACTGGCTAATAAGTCGGCATTACAATATCAAAACTGCCGACAAGTGGTATAATCACCACCCTGAGGCTGTAACTGAAGGAGAAAATGTAACCATTCTGTGGGACTTTCCAGTACATACAGACCGAACCATCAAGGCCAATAAACCAGATATTGTTGTGAAAGACCAAAACAATAAAGTTTGCTTATTGATCGACATGAGCATCCCCTGTGATCATAATATCTCAGCGAAAAAGAGTTTGACAAGCTCAGAAAATATAAAGACCTACTCATTGAAATTGAGAAAATGTGGCATCTCAAGGCGGTTACAATACCAGTGATCGTAGGAGCACTAGGAATGATCAAGAAGGGAACCGAAAATTATATGAGAATGATCCCTGGCTTACCATCCCTGCAAGAAGTGCAAAAGATTGTCTTAACTGGTACATCACACGTATTGAGAAGAGCATTGTCGATGTGAGAACTGTTGCTGCTCATGTATTTTAATTTAACTTTAAAAAAAAAAAAATAAAAATAAAAAAAAAATGAACGAACTACTGAGTTTGGTTTAATGGCCTACCAATATACACTATGAG
>NW_021834785.1:17500-27500 GCF_006345805.1 Octopus sinensis
ATCTGCTAGATGACGAATGTTGCCAGCAAGGCTGAATCGGTGCTCCTATTCAACTTCTTGCACTTTTCAGAACTTCCCTCTTTGTGACATGGTACCATCATTTGGCCCTCAGGATTTCTCTGAGCCGCCTTTGATAGAAAACATTGAGTTTTCTGTCCGTCCTTATAGAAAGGAAAATATTTGACTCTCAGATATGCGGTACCTGCAATGAAAACTCTCGCCTTTATAAAATGTACTGCACTAATTTCGTCTGAAAATTACCTCAAAGCAGTGGTTCTCAGCCATTTTTTGCCTATGGACCTCTTTGATCTCTGTTTTACTTGAGTGAACTTTCATAGCCATTCGATGTTTAAAAAATCCTAATATAGTTTTATAATTAAATATATTAAATATATTTTTATAATTAAATATTAAAAAATTATTGAATATTTCGTGGAATGTAGAAGTATAAACAATTTATTGCGCATAAATTTCTACAACAAAATATTATATGGACCCTCACCCCAAGGGCCATATATTTATACCTCGAAGGTATAAATATATCTGTTGAATTCAATGAGTAGGGAGCTGACAGCATTGGACAATTGAAATGGCTATAGTCGACACTGACGGAAGTCCCATTATTTATGTAAGTTATTGTTATTTTTGTTATTAGGTGTGTTGGTGTTGTTAATGTTGTTGCTGTTGTTAAGCAACAAAACGTGTGATGGTCTAGGGCTTAGGGGCGGGAGACCCCAGACCTTGGAAAAAAAACTTTGGTCGTCTTGTTGTAGTAGAGGGCTCTTCGTTGACGCCCGACACCACTGGGAGGTGGCCCTCGAAGTCATTGGAGATCTCCAGGTCCAAATTCTTGAACGGCTGTTGCTGGTGGTGATGGCAGCAGTGGTAATGCTTGGCTCTTGGTCCTCTCTGATGGAGTAGGTCGATGGTCAGATGCATTCCAGTTATGATATTAAGGCTTCTTTCTTCTTTTCAGGCATAATGTATATAAGATTATGTTAACTAGTGCATCCTTTTCTATAACATGGCGGCAGGATTTGATATAAGGTGAGGTTTTAATGCTATTTCTCGTAGGTAGAACTATCACTTCGAGTCAGTTAACGTTGTTGTTAGAGGTGGTGTTGGAGTTGGTAGTGGTATTGGTGCCAGCAGTGGTGGTGGTGGTGTTAATAGTGATGCTACTAGTGCTGAGGTTAATAGTGTTAGAAGTCGTGATGATGTTGTTAGTAGCGGTGGTGATGTTAGTGGTGGTGCTGTTGTTGGACTTAGTGGTACTGGTAGCGGTGTTGGTGGTGATTATGGTAGAGATGCTTCTAATGGTGAGGCTAATGGTGCTGGCAGTAGTGTTGGATTCGATGTGGGTCAGAGCAGTGATGTTAGAGATGGTGTTGGGGCTGGTAGTGGTGTTGTTTTTGGTGATAGTGATGGTTTTGGCGTTGGTGTTGGTGGCTGGGGTTGAATTGATCTAATTCAACAAAATATTGATTTCTGTTTTCGGATAAATAACAACAATTTTCTCAAGACCATTGGTGATGTAAGAGAAGTGGAACAACTTCAGTTGAGCTTGAAACATGTTCGCAGTCTCAACTTTCATGAAACTTACGTTATCCGTACATATCTCTACAAAATTCTAAAATATATTGATTTTAACTGAGTGGCACAAAACTACTAATTTGATGGAGATGAATAAATCGACAATAAAATATGACAAGAGCACTCAGAGAGCGCAAACCACCACCAAGGTAATACCAACGTACTCTCAACAATTAGCCAGAGATGATTTTTAAAATGAGAATATCTGAAATAAACTCGAGTGCTTTCACAAACGAGAATACTAAAACTGAACCCAACCGCTCTCAAAAATTAAGTTAAAAAAGCAGGAAAAATAATCTAGAATCCTTTTCCGGTACCTAATCGATCCTAAAAATCTAATCAGATTGTGCTAGTCACGAGGCATAACATCTCTGATAGTTTCATCCGAATCCATCATGCGATTCTTGAGATATCTTGTCCACGGACAAACAAACACGACTGAAACAATACCTCCGCCTTCGCAGTTGAAATATGTCACAAATATTTTAATTAACCTAAAGTTTGATTATGTCTAAACATAACTAGTACTTGTTTTATGAACTCCAGAGACATGTAAGAGGAAAGTTAGCCCAGCTGGACTTTGAATTCATCGCTATCACTAAACATAATATTTCTTTCTAATTTTGGCAGAATAACAATAATTTTTAGAGAAGGGAAAATCCATCATATCGAACCCAGTCGTCAACTGGTATTCGTTTAGGCGATTCAAAGGACGAAAGGAAGACCTCAGCAGTATTTGAACTCGGAACGTAAAGTATCGGAAGGAATGCCTCTAAGAATTTTGTCCGACGCGCTGACGATTCTGTCAGTCATCCCAACGTTTGCAATAAAATAATATTAATTTCTATTAACTGGGGGCAGCTTTTGAGATTTACGGGTAGTGTGGAATATGGTCTACTGACGTTGAAACCTTTTCTCAAAGCAACTGTTAGATATTGAGTACATATTGCTGCTGTTCAACCTGGGTTTGATCTCATCTAGCAAACCTATGACGAAAGACATTACTACTTCGACCATCTCATCTTTTTGTATATATTCTTGTTAATTTAAGACAATAGTTTGATATATATATATATATATATATATATATATATATATATATACATATATACACTTCCAATATTAGGATAAAATTTGTTTTCATAAAAAAAAAATTCAGCAAAGTGGCAGCATTTTAAAATACCTTTAAAGGTGAAAATTCTAAACAATTATAAAGGGCAAAAGAAAAAAGATTTCTATGCCAATATATTGATATAGAAATCTTTTTTCTTTTCCCTTGTTTATAATTGTTTATATATATATATATATATATATATATATATATATATATATATATATATATATATATATATATATATATCAGTTTGAACAACCGCTTGAATGCCCATCTTTTAAAACAGTGATAGCTACCCGGAATCGAGGGAGAACGGATTCGTATTTATAGCAGGTGAGTCAACCATGTAGAAGCTCCCTCATTGGCTGATTGAAAATAAATATATCAATCAGAGAGTGTCAGCGTTGACAGAGACGATACTACATTAGTAGATATTCATAAAACTAACGTTTCATAGAGTGAAAGTGTCTGACTGGAGGAAACCGTACTATCGTATTAGACTCATGTGTCAGATACCGTACAGATGAGCGGTATTTCTCATATAATTGACAATTCAGTACGGTGGGAGACCTTGTGATATGCAATGTCATTAGATGACATCGACACGTGAGCTACAGCTGCTGCTTCGATCTACAAATCTCCATTCACTGCATCAATAAATGATCTCATCGAAGTACACAGCATCTCTTTCGCTGCTACAATCAATATTTTATCTTCACTCTAGCAGCGTTTACTATTTCTAATCAGTAAGTTTAAGTGCTCTTTCCCATAGTAACGCTTCAGCAACCCTGTTAACATCATCATCATCATCATCATCATCAATCATCATCTTTATAATTCATAATTTGAAAAACAACTCAAGACTTTCTTGTTTTAAATCAAGTTATGTAATATTGGAAAACAGAATAATAATAATAATAATAATAATAATAATAATAATAATAATAATAATAATGATGATGATGATGATGATGATGATGATAATAATAATAATAATAATAATAATAATAATGATGATGATGATGATGATGATGATGATAATAATAATAATAATAATAATAATAATAATAATGAGAATAATAATAATAATAATAATAATAATAATAATAATAATAATAATAATAATAATAATAATAGTAAAGACAGTCGAAATACTGCTAAGCATTTCGCCCGGCTATAGGCACAGGGCCTGAAATTTTGGGGAGGATCATAGTCGATTACATCGACCCCAGTGCGTAACTGGCACTTATTTAATCGACCCTGATAGGATGAAAGGCAAAGTTGACCTCTGCGGAATTTGAACTCAATGCGTAAGTACGATTCTGCCAGTTCGCCGCCTTAATAATAATAATAATAATAATAATAATAATAATAATAATAATGATGATGATGATGATGATGATGATGATGATAATAATAATAATAATAACCATAGTGTTTTCTATTATAGACACAAGGACTGAAATTTTGGGGAAGGTATCTAAGTCGATTAGATCGATCTCAGTAATAATTATTACTATTATTATTATTGTTGTTGTTGTTGCTGCTGTTGTTGTTGTCGTCGTCATTGTTATTGTTAGGACATTGAGCTGACCGAATCGTCAGCACGTCGAACAAAATACTTAGCGGCATTTCTTCCAGCTATTTACGTTGTGAGCTCAAATTCCGCGTAGGCCAAGTTCGCCCTTCATCTTTTCGGGGTCGAAAAAATAAGTACCAGTTGAGTACTGGGGTCGATGTAATTGACTATCCCCCCCCCAATTTCAAACCTTGTGCCTATAATAGAAAAGATTATTATGTTTCCAACAATTTCATGTAAATTACTACTATACTCCATCACTCCGTAGAGTGTTCACAATTGTCTGAGCGATGGAGTATTGCGATTCTTTGTTACATCAGTTTTGTTTTTGTTGTGGAGTTTTGTTTTTTGTTTCTACTGTGTTTTTAGCTTTTCGCCTATTTTGTGTTACATGGGTTTTATTATTTTGCGGGGTGGTGACTGAGCTTCTTATGTGATGTGCATTTGGTGTTGTGTCTTATGTAGGACAGTAACTGAGAAAATCTATATACTTTTTGTTATTGTTGCTATCGTTGCCGGTGTAATTTTGTTGTACGTGTTAGTTGACTTGTATAGTTGGCTGTAATTTTTTCTTGTATTTCTTGTTGTTATCGCAACCAAATGTTTGTGTATTGAGGTCAGATTGCAGGGTTCTCCAGTCTGCCAGGTTTTCCTCTTCTCTCATCTTCAACCTCTGAAATGTTTGTAATCTTTCCTGTCGCTCTGGGCTTCTTTTACTCTTCAAGGTTAAAAGTGCGTTGAGGCCATACCTGTAAGTGCCTGAAGCTGTGTGAAAGTTGTCATTGTTTGCATTCACGTGGCAGGGTAAAAATCAATTAAGATCTACAAGAGTCTTGCAATTTGAATAAAGGTGTAGGATATGAAAATGAAAATAGTGCAAATAGCAGATCATTTTACCCCAGTGTCACTTTGATGGCATGCACTGCTCTCTCACGCAATAATAATAATAATAATAATAATAATAATAATAATAATAATAATAATAATAATAATAAAAAACAAGAGCACTCAGAAATCGCAAACTTCCGCCAAGACAACACCAACGTCCTCTCAACGACTAGCCGGAGATGATTTTTAAAATGAGAATATCTGAAATAAACTCGACTGCTCTCACAAACGTGGATACTAAAAATGAACACGACCGCTCTCAAAAATTAAGTAAAAAAAAACTGGAAAAATAATCTTGAATCTTTTTCCGGTACCTAATCGACTCTAAAATTCTAATCAGTTCGTGCCAGTCACAAGGCCAAACATTCCTGAAAGTTTCATCCGAATTCGTCCAGCGGTTCTTGAGATATCTTGTCCACCGACAAACAAACAAACAAACAAGCACGACTGAAAACAACAACAACAACAACAATAATATATGCACAAACACACACACACACACACACACACACACACACACACACACACACACATATATATATATATAGGCAGAAATATATACGTTCTTGAAGTGACAAAGGGCAATAATCAGCACCAGTAATGCTAGAAATAAGAGTGAAAACAACTCAATAACCACAGAAGCACTATCTTAATTACTGACAAGGGAGGCAAGCTCCCTACGGTAACAGATAGTGAGCCAGATCATCGATGATTTTGCAATTTGCATATGCACACCATACATACATACTACATACATACATACATACATATACATACATATATATTATATAATATATAATATATATATAAAAAATTATTTGAGACAAAACCACTAGTTTGCAAAACAAACAGGAAAGACTTAATCAACATAAATTTAATAAATAGTCAAAAAACCGCCACTACAATCGTTTCTTGTCTTGATTGTAACTGAATTGTATATGTATTTGATTTAATCCTTATGTCATAATGTTATTTTTGATATTCTGGTTAATTACGATGTATTTATTGTTGTTTTCATAAGAGTGTTTATGTATATAATTGGTTGTGAGTTTTTTAATTGTATAATTAATTTATTTATCTGTATGAGTGTGGGTGTAAATATTGTTGTATATATCGAGTTTTAGTGAGTATGTATATGCGTATAGTGAGGGAGCATATGTCTCTGTTGTGTGTGTGTGTTTTGCGTGTGTGTGGTGTTTTGTGTGTGAATGTGTATTTGGGTTTGTTATTTAGGATTTGGGATGTATGTGTTAATTTGTCTGTGTGGGGAGGAGTGGTTTTTTGGTGTATTGAGGTTTATAAGTTAGTATAGGTTTGTGTATAATCTTGGGTCCTGTGGTTTACGTGTGGGTTTTTGTGTGGAATGTTTAGGTTAGGGGGATTGCTATATAAGTTTGTTATATGGGTTTAGCAAAGGAGATTTTATCGTTATATGCTTTTATGAGTTTTGGTTTATCATGGTTTTTTTTAGGTATTCGTGGTATTTTGTATATTTTAGGTTGTTGTTATTTTTTACATTGTTTCATTCATAATTTTTGAGTGGTGTTCGTTTTTGCCACGTGAATAACCGGGTGGTGGACTAGCGTTGCTTGGAATGTGAATGGAATAGTGTAGTAGTGAGTAGGCATAGAAATGGGATTGGGTTACTGCAAGTTGTTTGTTAGAGATGCTAAGGTGAGTTAACTCATAAATGTATATAATGTTTTTTGTGGGTGTGTAAGTATTGTTGTATATGTCGAGTTTAGTGAGTATGTATAGCGTATATGTGAGGGAGTTATGTATCTTTACATGTGTGAAGTGTTTTTTTGCGTGTGAGTGTGTGTTTTGTGTGTGAATGTTATATGGGTTTGTTATTTAGGTTTTGGGATGTATGTGTTAATTGTCTGTGTGGGGAGGGAGTGGGTTGTGGTTGTATTGAGGTTTATAAGTTAGTATAGGTATGGTATAAGTCGTGAGTCTGGGTTTACGTGTGTGTATTTGTGTGTGAGTTTAGTTAGGGGGTTTACTTTATAGGTTTGTTATAGAGTTAGCAAAGGGAGATTTTATCGTTATATGTTTTTAAGAGTTTTGTTTTATCATGGTTTTTTTTAGGGAATTCGTGGTAATTAGTCTATATTTTCGATATGGATTATATATAGGTTTATATGGATTATATACTTTATTTTTTTCATTTATACTTTATTATTTAAAAGTATTATTTTTATATTTTAAAATTTTGATTTTTTAGATTGGAAGTCCACCTGAAATTGTCGATCAAGACAAGAAACGATTGTAGTGGCGTTTTTTTTGACTATTTATTAAATTTTATGTATTGATTAAGTCTTTCCTTGTTTTTTTTGCAAAATAGTGGTTTTGTCTCAAATAATATTTTATAATATTTTACTATAAAATGGGATTTAATCCTAAATCTGGTTTTTTTTCCCTGTAATTTGGATATTCCCTAATATTTATTATTATTAATATATATATATTAATATATTATATATATATTATATATATATTATATATATATATATATATATATATATATATATATGTATATATGCATTACACACAGTATATATTTCATAGAAAAAAACAACAAAAATATACCACAGTAAAAACCTTGACCAATCGCTTTTCAAATTGAAAAACGTCCACCACCACACAAAAAAGCAATGCAACTAAAAATGAAAACAGCAACAATAATTATATCGATTAGTCATATATTCGATTTTCAAGGTTGAACGCACGGAACTAATGAACGTCACGTGGTGTCTGTCAACTAGGATAGCAATATCGAGACAGCAATGTAGGTATTGATTTGTCATTGTTGTCTAATGAAGCGAAGAGACCCAGCTGATGTTGATGTTTGTCTCTGTAGCATAAACAGTATAGCAGAACTGTAGCAACTACACTCATTCAGCTTCATCACACACACACACACACACACACACACACAACACACCACACACACACACACACACACACACACACACACCACTGATCCCAGGTGAACTGTCTGATCGCGATTCGCAGTTTCTCGCTCACTGTCCTCAGGATTCTGCTTTGAATAAATATTATTCCACTAGATCTAACAGTATTGCGTACGTGATTGCCACTCAGTTACCACTTGGTTGGATTTCAATTCAAAGTGCACAGAACTCTGCAAATCCCTACTAATACTCCTTCTTTAAGGAATGAATCACTCTTAAAATTAACAAAATAGCGGTTACTGACATAAAGACACGGTGACAAACTTCTTTTGATAATGTGTCAGTCAACTATGTCGGCAAAATTACATGGCAGACATATTTTTATCGAAAGCGGAAGAAGGAAAAAAACGCTGAGATTTGAACTTAAAATGTAAGGATTCATATTTAACTACCACAGAGTCTGTAACACTACTCACTTAGTCTGGTTCCTCAATCCAATAATCCTGGGAAATATTTACATGTTTAAAGCCTGTTTATCATCCTTTTGCCAGCAAAATAATTCTCTCGTTTCCTGTGTAAATCTGACACACGTTCGTGAAACAGAATTTTACTTCAATTACAGTAAATTTATTCAAACTGTAATATAACCAGCATATGTATACCTTCAGAACTTTTCCCAGAGGAGCAGATACTACGCTATCTCAACATAACAAAATTATATAAAAATATACAGAAATACACATTTCAAATCAAAATGGAGTATTATGACCTAATGAATTATGAAATTATGAGTTACATATCTAGATATCAAATTTTATATTCTTTATAACTGAAGAAAAAATGTTATATTTCTCAAGGGAAATATTGTGCAAAAAATTTAGTGTTAATTTCAGTGTTAATTAATAACTCTCTATTTTTCACTTAAAAATTACGAGGTCTTTCACCATAAATTGATGTCAAAGTCCTATAGAATTATTTCACTCTCTATAAACACGATCGTATATATATACATCTTCTCTATTATAAAATTATCAAATCAGTTGTTTACTCAGTTGTTAAGATAATTTTATATATCTTCCTGTCTATATTTTTCATTTAATTTCCTCTATCTTCATTTTGTGTTTTCCGTTTGCGACCAATTATTTTAACAAAAAGCCAAAGCAGATCTGACAAGATATTGACAAACAATTAAATTCTTAACTTCGTGGTAGCTAAGATTCATAATCTAGGGATCTAACTCCCAGGAGAAAATAAGCAATAGATTTTACTTTCATGTAAGAAAAATCATTAGCGTCAAAATCAAAAACTTGATTAGGAGCAAGCAGTAAAGACCTTGTCTAATATTTGATAAGTACAATGACGGCTCATGACATACTTTTGTTTTACTGCATCTCGTCTTATTCGTTTTTCCGTGACCTTAGCACGAGTGAAAGAATGAATAGGATTCCAGTAAAAAGACTTTCACTGATAAGCAAATAAAAATAATGAATTTTCTAACACTGAAAATGACATGACATAGGAAATATATGCATATACATGTAAACACACACATGCACGCACGCACACACACACACACGCACACACACACACATACACGCACGCACGCACGCACACACACACACACTAATCATTGTATATCTTTTGCGCTTTTGCTTTAGAGATTAGAAGCTCAAGTCCTTTTATCTGCCATCATCAGCTCATTTCTTGTACCGAGGCAATCTTCTGGATATTTAATAGCATAGGATTGTTTCGGGAAGCGACTGAGAGCATACGTTCTCCCTAAGACTAACACGATCTCTTTGTCCCCTTGTTTTAAATGATCTCAGAATCCAACTAGCCTCTCGCCTGCTCATCAAAATGATATGCATACGGAATGATGCAGCGTTAGTCATGTGGACTTTCAAGTCATGC
>NW_021834785.1:32500-52500 GCF_006345805.1 Octopus sinensis
ATGACGATGGTGATGGTGGTGGTGATGATGATTAGTATGATGTTGGTGTTGTTTAGCTAAAGGGCAGCAAACCCAATCAGAGCTATAATCAAAGTTATTCCAGCCGTGCCCATCTCGTTTATTTATCATTATTATCCAACATTTGGCAGTTTCAGGCAAATTTCTACTCCATCACCTGCTACACTACCATGTTTCTTGGTGTGTGTGTGTGTGTGTGTGTGTGTGTGTGTGAAGCATTATGTGTTCTTTTTTGTTGTTGGGAGTGTGCGATCTCTTCCCGGTATTGTATTGCATCAGTTTGTTTTGCTATGAGGTCTCGTTGCAGTCTTTTAGTTGTATTAGTGTTTATATTAGATTGTATTGAGTAATGCGAGCTGTGTTCTTCTGTTGGGTATCCGGCCTCTCCTTCTCCTTCCTCCCCTCCTCCTGCTCCTTCTGCTCCTCCTCCTTAAATTTGTATACGATTAACTAACGTGTCGTTTCCTGTTTTTAAGACGACGGATGGGAGTGATTTGAGAGAGATATGACAGCTATTTCTTTTAGCTGGAGACTCAGACACTACTTAGAAGCTCCCT
Source organism: Octopus sinensis (assembly GCF_006345805.1). Lineage (NCBI taxonomy): Eukaryota > Metazoa > Mollusca > Cephalopoda > Octopoda > Octopodidae > Octopus > Octopus sinensis. Next base: position 33,076 of record NW_021834785.1, read on the forward strand.
CATTGCTCTGATAACGGCGACGACGATGTCAATAATGAGGATGGTGATAATCGCGATGATGGATGTGATATTGGTGATGATAACTATTGCACTGCTAGACCTAATCATTTAGCATTTAAACAGATTATATTCAGCCCAAATATTCTATCTGTTTTATGATCAAACTGGCTAGATCCAGCCTCTCACATCTGGTTGACGATGTCATTCTAAAACTAATCAATCGCAACATCGAAATCTCAAAACTATGAAACAATGCCTGATGACTTTAAAAGAATCTGAATAAATAATCATTTTCTAACTAGCTACTTTGCTTGTTGCAAGATCAGAAACTGAATGTCACTTGATTTTCTATATATTGCGAGTTGGAGCGAATTCTTGCTATATCTAGCAGCCGAGTGTTCACCACTGACGATGGGCACAAATAACCCGAAACCGTTCGGTCTGGTCATCCCGTTGTCTGCTAGAAGATGGTAGGGGTTCGCTCCTTTGCTTGCAATCTATACCGGGTGCAGATTGCATCGATAACCAGTTGGAGGAGGCTCTTCTTGGAGTTAAAAACGGCATATTGAATAGCCATATTGATGTGGCGATAAACATTACTTCCAAATAAGCATTACATTTGACAACATAATCTGAACGCTAACGAGTTAAAGATGATAATATCGATGCCAATCATAGTGATGATGAGGAAGATGGATTAGAAGAGAGACTAGTGGAAATAAAACCATAAATAAAAGGTGGGGGTAGAATTATGCTAATGAAGATATTTGTCAGTGGTATCTATTATTAGAATACCCCCATCCCACACACCTGTCTAATTGTGGGGTGGTACTGTGTCGGTGAACTGAGGTGTGCCGCTGGTGATCAGTGAATAGCAGGATGGGTTGAACTATATATTCAAAGTAGAGATGTTGGCAATATTGTTCTCTACATTCACGGATATATTGTTTTACATATACACACCCGTATATAAATACTTCACCCCAGCATATATACATGCGCATAAAACACACATACACGTACATATATACATATAGATACACGTATATTTGCAATCTTATATAAAAATTTTCTCACATTTTCTCTCATTTTCTCTAAAACGTACAGAGAAAAGAAACAAGATTATACACACACACATCCATCTATCCATCCATCCGTCCAACCATCCGTCCATCCATCCAAGGAGCATCGGTAAAATCTATTTATCAGAACATAGCAAAAAACAATAAAATGGACCAGCTTACTGAGAAGATAGTACAGGGGTACTTGGCACAAAAGACACCAACCATGAAAGGGATTTATCATGTCAAAAGCTGGGCATAGAGTACCGACAAGTTGGTGACATCCCACTACGAAGGCTACCTCTATGCAATTCATGAACAAGAGATCTCCGCCAAGTACATACAGCACAAAATGCAAAAGATATTGACAGACAACAAATGTAGGCTGTGCAAGCCCAAGACCGAAGACATCAACCACATTATTGCCACCTGGATGAGGATGTCTTCCATATATTATCTTCCAATGAGGCATGATGAGGTGGCCAGAACAGTGAGGAACAGGGTAATCAAGAAAGAAAACACCCACAGTCGAAGGTAACTCTACTGAAACCGATCGGTCAAAATAACAGTGTCAAAACTTAAAAGTTAAAACAACAAGGAACAGATATGTTCCGTTTTGGATATCAGCTGCCCTCTGGACACAGTGTGGTTAGAGAAATACAAGTGGAAGAGGACATCTATGAACCATTGATAAGGAGTTTACAAATCCAGTACCCAAGGTACATTTTCAGATTCAGATATATCATTACTGGGGCGATGTTCTCGAGCAAGTATAGCTGAATTTGGGATATTGGGGAGAGAACGCAAAACCTCAATTCATATTCTAAATGAATGGAGACGGGCAGCTTAGTGCTTAGGGGTGTTGGACTCCTGATCGTCAGATTGTGGATTTGATTCCTGGATCTGGCGACACATTGTGGTCTTGAGCAAAACACGTCATTTCACATTGCTCCTGTCCCCTCTGCTGGCAAAATGATTAATCTTACGACGGATCGGCGTCCTGACCAGGTGTAGATTTTATACCCCATGAAGCCGGGAAACCGGCCCTTATAAGTCTGTATGACTCGAGAATGTAACTTTTTCGCGCTATAAATAATCGAGATACCCGAGACTGTAAAAATCTGCAAGATCTTAAGATTTAAATCATGAATAACAAAACAAGATGCTTTCCTTCAAAACCTTGCTATCAAGCAGGTGGCCGGTTAAAATTCATTCTAAATTAAAAAGAGGAAAGGAATATACATATATACGTACAAATACGAATATATAATTACTCCCGATATCAGATAAATATGTTGGGGTTAAAATGGTAATAGAGTCTAGAAGAAGGCTCGCAAAGAAACATTTCAGTTTATAATTTTTTAATAGAATTTTGTATTTTCTGATGCTGGTCTTAATATGTCACGGTTTTTCTCCCTGAAAGGATAGTTTGGGCAACAATTATATAGCATATTGTTAATGGCGTCTGTTCACGGGTAACTTATATATAGTTATATCTTGACTAGGCAACCCAATATAGTGTGTTGAAATTTTTTTTATATAGGGAAAATTACATAGAAAATTACATAGAAACTTTTGCATTAATGAAACTTATTTTCAAAAGGAAAAGGGAGAGCATTCAGGAATTAATAGGAGATGTAGGAAGATTTGGTAACAAAGAGACACATTTATACATTATTTGATCTTATAATGAGGTCCTTAAAATTAAAAAAAGGTACTAATATATAACCACCAAACAAGAGAAAATTTTGAGATGTATATTATTTTTGTTATGAAAATATTTCACTGATTACATAATTTAAAATAACAGCATAGAGAAATTTCCCAAGAGCACATTCTCTATGGGAGACATGTGCTTAAGAGCGTAATGGCAGTTAATGTTAATGTAGCAGTTAATAGGAGTTGATGTTAATGTAGTTGAGCTAAAAATGAATTTTAATGAGCTCATATTAAACACACAATTAGACTTAATGCTTATGAAAATTGTTTTCATGAGGATAAGCATGGGAACTGCGGAGTTTATATCGAGAAAAGTTGAGTGTCAGCTTATCTATCTATCTATCTATCTATCTATCTATCTATCTATCTATCTATCTATCTATCTATCTATCTATCTATCTATCTATCTATCTATCTATCTGTATTATGTATGCGTGTGTATGTATATATACATATATACGCATATGTACATACATACACATTTCACATGCATATATATTTATGTGTGTATGTGTTTGTAGGTATGTAGGGGTATGTGTTCGTACGTGTGTACTTATATGTATATGTAGACACGTGTGTACGTGTGTACAAATATATACAAGCAGACACATACATCCGCTCGCACTCAAACATAAGCGCTCACTCACTCTTTCTTTCTCTCCCCCTCTCTCTCTCTCTCTCATGCTATTTCTCTCTCTCTCTCACAAACATATACATCTTAAAATTTATCGAACATTGTTCGTAGACAGATCGAATACTGATCGCAATCTGATCAAACACTTACTGTGGACTGGACTGATCAAATAATTATCACAAAACCAAGCATAAATTGGCTGCAGGCTGATCGAAGACTAACTATAGGGTGATCGCAGCTGTCGCTCAGTGAAGGGAAGTTTTTAATTTGCATAATTTGCAAGTACTTGCGCTTTATAGGGAGGTAAAATAATGTCACAAAGGCAGCTGGGTTTTTTTTTGGGGGGGGGCAGGGGATAAGTCAGCTATATCGAGACCAGTGTTTAACTGGTACTTATTTTATCGATATCGGTGAAATTGAACTCAGAACGTAACAACGGACGAAATATCTATTTCTTTACTGAGGGGACAAACAAGAACAGATAAACGGATTAAGTCGATTATATCGAGCCCAGTGCGTAACTGGTACTTATTTAATCGATCCCGAAAGGATGAATGGTAAAGTTGACCTCGGCGGAATTTGAACTCAGAACATAACGGCAGGCAAAACGCCTATTTCTTTATTACCCACAAGGAGCTAAACATAGAGGGGACAAACAAGGACAGACATAGGTATTAAGTCGATTACATCGACCCCAGTGCGTAACTGGTACTTAATTTATCGACCCCGAAAGAATGAAAGGTAAAGTCGACCTCGGCGGAATTTGAACTCAGAACGTATCGGCAGACGAAATACCGCTAAGCATTTCGTCCAGCGCGCTAACGATTCAGCCAGCTCGCTGCTTTAGAGAGAGGTAAAATCATTTTTTTCTACGATAGGCATAAGGACTGAAATTTGGTAGGGGAGGTGACTAGTCGATTACATCGACTCCAGTGTTTCACTGGTACTTTATTTGTCGACCCCGAAAGGATGAAAGGCAAAGTCGACCTCGGCGGAATAGAGAGAAGTAAAGTAATAATAATGTCAGAGGTATACGAATTCCAGTTATAAAAACTGAGTTGAGTGTCTTCACAGCTCTCACGGGAAATGGACTGCAGTCTTGCTAGGGCACAGCCTAGAAAGGTCTACTCAATCACATCAAGCTCGGTATTTAATTTTTCGCTTTTATGTTTGGTAAACAGTTTGTCTGTCTCTTTTACCGAACAGCTATGTTACAAGGACGCAAACAAAACAGCAGCGGTGCGTGTGTGAGAGAGTGTGTGTGCGTGTAAGTGGGTGGGTTGCGGTGGGGGTGAGGTGCCAAAGACATTTACACACGCACGCATATGTATGTATAAGTACATATATATATACCTACATGTATATATATATATATATGTGTATACATATGTATATTTATATTCATATACATATATATATATATATATATATACTTATATATATACATATATATACACACACATACATTCATATACATACATATATAGATATGTATATATATACATATATATACATATATATATATATATGTATATATATACATATCTATATATGTATGTATATGAATGCATGTGTATATATATATATATATATATATATATATATATATAAGTATATATATATATATATATACATATAAATAACAGACGCAAACATATGCGTCGTGTTTGTGTGAGTGCATGTGTGCGTGTCTATGTTTGTGCGCGTGCATTCGCACTGAACCTGTGTACAATGCTGCTGCTGCTGCTGCTGAAGATTATTATCAGTAATTACAGTATATTGGGAACGTTCCAAATCAGCTTTGATCCTCCTCAACGCTGGTGACGTTGTTCCTGTTATATTTGTAGACAAATCAATAGTAGAAGGTCGCCCAGCCACTAGTCGACCCATATTTTCCATGGCAGTCAACTGCATTATTGTGTATCAGTGTTACTATGAATGTGTGGTTATTTCTTTGCGGTTCTGTTCACGTGTACATATAAACATATGTGTGAGAATGCCCGCGTGTATGTACTTCTTTGAGGACTCGCACGCATGTACACACACCTGTGTGTATTTGTGTGTTGTGTGTGTGTGCTTGTAAATTTGGTTTATGTTACGTGGATGCTTGTGCAGATTCTGCGAGTATATGTTTTTCAAATTATGATTGAAAGAAATAAACCCCGTGATCTGCTTCATGTACTTATGGGAAGAAACTATAAGTGACAATTACTGAATTTTCCCTACATTATATATTATATTCCCTTTAGAGTACTTCTTTGTACGGAGTGTTATATATTTTTCATACAGTTATGAAACATTATAACCAATATATATATACGTGTGTGTGTGTGTGTGTTTAGTTCAAATTTACAGATAACAAAAGTCGAAGACAGGTGGAGGAGCAAGAATCAGGTCTATTAGTTTAACGATCGAGAAGAATGGAAAAGTCTTTGATGTTTCGAGTCTACGCTCTTCGACAGATAGGATTACGGTTCAAAATTGTACAAAAAAACACAAAACGAAAGATAAATGCAAGTGAAGGAACAAATAACAAGGTATATTATTTGGAACTCAGGAAAAATGGAAAAATTTTTAACGTTTCGAGACTACTCCCTTTTAGGATAGAAAACTGATGGAAAGAGGGGAAAAATGGAGGCATATATATTATATATATATATATGTGTGTGTGTGTGTCTATATGTATATGTATATGTATGTATATATATATATATATATATATATATATATATATATATATATGTAATTATGAAAAGTTATGTAGAGTTGCAACAGTTAAGCGTCAAGTTTCAAAATATAACTAAACCAGTCACAGGACGGCTAGTCATCCGAAGCTTAGAGAAAACAGTTAACCTTTCCGTATGAAAATTAATATGTATTGTCTATTCTAATTTTAATTATCTGAAGTCTTTCTGTAAGGAAAGAGATAGTCTTAACAAAAATACGATGTTCCGTTGTTCGAATGTAGAAACCGAAATCAATGTCACATTTTGAACTTGGGAAAATCTCGCATATAGTTAGTGTTCCGCTTCTAGATTTTATTAGTTATATGCATGTTAGTTGACTGATTTCTTTTCCTGAAAGCCTCAATTTTTCCAGATTGTCACGGAGGCCTTTACTAACAAGCTCACAAATTATTGGTATAATGCTAATTTATAATCTGGGTACAGAAGCTGAAGTGTTTGAAAGAGTTGTTCGTAGTTACCCTTTTTCTCTTTGATCTTCGCATCCCTCTCATTTTCTCTTAATTAATTAATTACTTGATTAATTAATCAATTTATTTATTTATTTTGTGTATATATACACACATATATCATTATTATTATTATTATTATCATTATTATTATTATTATTATTATTATTATTATTATTATTATTATTATTATTATTATTATTATCATGTGATGAAAAATCACAGCTTTTTTTGCTGGGTATGATGGAAAGTGTCAGCTGTCCACAGCCAGCGGACTAGGGGATACTTGTTTATTGGTCATGCTTCAAGAACCCTGACAAGAATTCTTGTAGTTCTACCTTCACACTTGCACCAATCTTTTTCAGCCATGCTGGTAGTTGAGTGCTGATACTTACAAGTGCACCAATGATTATTATTACTATTATTATTATTATTATTGAGTGAGAGAGCAGTTCATGCCATCAAGGTGACACTGGGGTAAAATATACGAAGCCCAATATACCCATCATGACTACCCGTCTGATAAAGGTACACAAGGCACATGCATCACAACCATATGTGCGCGACATGGTGATCTCATATCAAGATAAACAGCACATGACCTTGCAGGTGGGGCCCAGTTAGAATTTTCTTCAGGTTGAGTAGCCCATCCCGCTCAAACGGTCTCTGAATAAGGGTTGTTTAAGGATGTTGAAAGAACCACCCATGTTTCCAGAGGCGAACTATTCAAACCCCAAAGAATCCCTCTCAACACATGGCTATGATGCTCCCCCACTACTTCTGCTCGTGATCAGAGATGCACATATCGTCAGCCACTAAGGGACATGCTCAACTGGTTAAGGTCAAACAACTGACAAGCAAATCTGTGGTATTGAGCAGAATATTTGCTGTAGCCCATCTTTTATACCAAGACAAAACAATGTACATGATAACACTTCCAATCAGTTAAGATCAGAAGCCATGAGAGCCACTGCCTGGTACTGCATCAGGGCATTTTATTATTATTATTATTATTATTATTATTATTATTATTATTATTATAATATATGTATGTATATATAGGCATGCATATTATGTGAATTTGAGTGTGTGTGTGTGTGTGTGTGTGTGTGTGTGGTGTGTGTGTGTGTGTGTGTGTGTTCGTGTGTGTTGTTGTTGTTAAAGAATTGCGAGCATCAGGTAATTCTTTCTAAAAAGCAATTCAGAAAATTTTACAAGAAGAATAAGTAGAATCAAATAGACAATTGAAGTATTCAATGTTTATTACTTAAACACGGATTTTATATCAGGTTTCCTAATAATGTCATAAACAAACGCTAAAGCTCGCTCGCGCACACACATGTCCTGTCATATAGAGGCATTTTAACTGTTTAATGACTGTGTTGTTTACAATGCAAAACTGATATCTATTACGAGATTTACGCCCTAAATTAGTTGTAAACAATAGGATATCGTTTCCTTTTAACTGATTCTAAATCTAGAGGATCACGCGTAAATCTCACATCCCATTGCACTCTACAATACATCTATTTAATCTTCTGTCCAGTGATTAGTTGACACGTATTAAACCTCTCACCCTGCATGATCAGTGATTTTCCAATGTTGCAGTGACCAGGAATATCAGTAGCGGGAAGGAAAAATATTTGTTTTTATTGTAATTGCCAATCCAATTAAGAATTTGGCAAAGAAATCACCAATAAATTGCCAGCAAATTGCAATAAATTCAGGCACTTATTGACAACTGGACGACTTAATTATCAACCACAGCTCAACATTTACATATATCACTTTAATTAATAGCAAACAAGAAATCAGATATTGTGATTTCTAAAAAGGAATAATATGGTTTAATTCTCCCTAATTGAGGATTTGGCAAGGGACTTATTGCTCCGTATTTCGTTCAAAATGAAAATAAAATGAACCAAAACCATTTGCCATTTTTTGTTTCACATTTCAATATTTTCTTTTCCCGTGCTGTTTCGTTACATTGAGATATGGCCGTACTTGGTCCACCGTGTACATAATATTTTGATTATGTAGCCAGTTATTCAAATGCTCAAGTGATTTCACTCAAATATGGTAGTTTCTCTATAGGCCATATCCGCCCACGACATGCATAATTTTTAAAGGGAAGCAATTTTGATAGTGTGTGGCGCACAGTTTGATTTGAGATTAATTTTGTATGTGTGTATGTGTGTCCGTACGTGTGTGTTTACCCTTGTGCATGTTTGTTGTTTTGCATGTGGATGTGTGTGTGTGTGTGTGTGTGCATGTGTGTGTGCGCGCGTATGCGCTGTGTTGTATTTTTCATTTATAATTTCCATTCAAAGCCTAACAAATTATTCACAACGGGTGTGTGTAATTACTCAACCATGTTGAATAAACCATGTTAGATGTGTTCATCCGAAATCAGTTTCGATTCAAAGTTGTATTCATTTTACTTCATTTATTTCACTTAGCTTTACTAAACTGAAATTCTTGTCTCTATGGAACTAATAATTTTGTTCCACGAAGAAGAGAACCAGAATTTCGAACGTAGAATTCTGCTAGGTACAGGTGCGAATGTTCTGCCAAAGAATTATCTTTTTCTCTGATAATCATGAAGTAGAGAAACATAAATATCTTTTGCCACGAATATCTGCCCGTCCTACCCGACCCCACCACCTCTCTTTATTCATGTGTGCAGCTGTTATTTTGCAAGGTGGCATTATTGAACACTTTACGATGCATTAACAATGAAAGATCTAATCATAACAAGAAATGTTCTTGAAACATATTTACATCAATTATATTCTAGTTGTTGTAAAGCACAAATGATATAACTCAAAATATCAGACTATCTTTCAAGGAGATGCAATTATGCGCTACATAAAGGATCTATAAAGATTTCTTGAAAGTAATATATCGCGTGGAGTCTATACAGATCTTTTCAAAACTATTTACACAGAGAATCTGAAAGAATCTCTTTGTTCTATGTTTTCTTTAAACAATTGTTTCATGATACATTTCCAAGTACAAAATAATTCGCCGTGTTTGGAGGTTATAAGTTCTCACCATATCTGCTTTGTAGGATTAAAAGAGTAATGGTACTAATGTTACCATCAATCATTTAGATAAAGCAATTCAATGATGCTTATGAGTTTCCATTTGATCTTCTTTTACCGTTTTCTCAACATTCAGAGTGTTTGGGGAATAATTATATTTCTTATTATCAAGAATCTTACTCCTTACATACATATCTCGTGATGCCAATTTCAGCAATGCAAGAGCATTAGTGTTTCAAAAATACATGTCAATAAAGATAAATAAAAATAAGGCATTTTTTTTATCAGTAGAAAATTGCCAATTTTGAAGGAAAACAAATGGTAGCTTAAGATATTAGTATATCTCATAAAGGTTTAGAAACAACACTGAAATGAGTTAGTTGCAACTGAAGTTCGACGCATATTGTAATTATTATTCCCCATAAAAATATGAATCTCGAGTAAAACAAACCCCAAAGCACATCTACACATGGTAGACAACTGGACTAAGGTAGGTAACTTGACTGTGGGAGACATCTGTTAGATGTCTGGGTTATTTCTATGATAACAGAGAAATGTCAGAAATCTGTTTCGTGATAGGCACCTAGGAAATGGTTGACAACCTAGTTATAGTAGACTGATAGACATCTGGGCATTGATAGGCATCTGGATTATGATAGACATAATTTGAGCCATCTTAGATTTTTGATATACTTTATATATCAAACATCTGGCTATGATACACATCTGGGTTTAGAAGGTATCTGAGTTAGAAGATGTAGACAGTATACAGTCACGCGGAAGATTAATAGATTTAGTTCAACAGCGCCGAAGATTTGCCACTATAATAATCACATTTCCATTTACAGTAGCGTCTACATTGCTAACTACACTACTTTATATACGATCATATGTATAACGTGATACACTACCACCTGTACTGTCATATGTGCTATGTTCTATAGCATAACCGACACTATCGTCTACCCTATCATGTACACTATGATCTACGCTATCACGTACATTGTGATCTGTACCATTGACCGTTAACCAGGGCGGTTGTGTCTGTTGGAGGTGATGTGAGCTTATAAGGGTTGTGAGTGACAAACATCAAAGGGTGGGGCTAACGGTTCCTGGTTGTTTTTGAAGAAATGTTATGTCTAGACTAGGTACAACCTGTTATTAATATTTTCAGTATTATAAGGCAGCGAGCTGGCAGAAACTTTAGCACGCCAGGCGAAATGCTTAGCGGTATTTCGTCTGACTTTACGTTCCAAGTTCAAATTCTGCCGAGGTCAACTTTGCCTTCCATCCTTTTCGGGTCAATATATTAAGTACCAGTTCGATCTAATCGATTGGCTCCCTCCACAAAAATTTCGGGCCTTGTGCCTAGAATAGAAAAGAATATTTTCAGTACTGTCATCCACAGTACCATCTACACTGCTACTTAAGTTAAAATCTACACTGTCATATACAAATTCAGTTATACAATCACCTAGGTCACTCTCAATATCTTCTATTGTATCCTCTACAGTTTCATCTACACTATCAGCAACACTATTACCCACACTATAATTTATACTAATACCTAAAATATCGCCTACACTGCTAATATCTACACTATCGGTACAGTTATAGTTTTGACGTTGTAACTGTTGTTCATTCATTCTCTGTTAACCAGTAGAAGTGAGTAATTGGCAATGTATTGACTTTTGGAACAGCTAACCACACCCTGGGATTTGTGAAGCCATATTGTTTTATCTTTCATTATTCACAACCATCGGAGCACAGTTCGTGAGATGGTTGTGATCTGTAAACAGTTTTGAATAGGAACCGGAAAAAGACGAGTGAACACGCAATGTGCATGTGCACACTGAATTCGTAAAACGGAAGAGAAAAATAAAGACACAATGCGCATGTCAAAATAAAATGGAAGAAAAGAATTAAAATACAATGTCAAAAGTTATATGAAGGTCTGCATGCCACGGCTGACATCACAGTTACGCAGTTTTGCTGTAATTTTCTTGTTAAATATGTAACTTTACTATAAGAAAGTTTCAAAATTTCACGAACGTAACTAGCTTCAGAGGATGCTGGTTGGGTTAATAAGAAGACGATGCAACAAAATCCATAGTTACTTTCATTAAAACAACAAACGACATCTTTCATTTGCAATCACATCAACAACAACAAGAATAATAATGATGTTTTCTTTTATTGCCATTTGAGCAACCCAAGAAGAGGACTACATGCCACAAATCAGTGGGGGTTAATTGCAGCTCGTTGCCTGGTCCTAAATTAAAGAAATATGTTTGTTGTTAGAATATACGGTTAGAATATTTATTAAAAATGGTTGGCATTAACGTATGAAATTAGCATCTCCACTCTCTTTCAGATATTTCCTATATTTTTACAGTTTATGGCAAATCAGTCGGAAAAATATATCAAAAGGAAAAGCAGTAGAAACCTTCATTTTAAAATTTTACAAATGTTTCGCTTCTAAAGAATTGTTCTGAAGATCGATAATTTTAAAAACAAATAAAAAAAAATTCACCGAATAAACGATATTCGAAATTCCGATAATTTATTATAAAATTTGAACTTATGCATTCGAATTAACCCCTCTTTATAACTTTCGTTAATTGGACACACATTTAATAAATACCTGTGAGGTGATCGAATCTATCAATCCATCATTTTATTAATTGTGCATCGATATTCGTTTGTATGATCAGTTAGATTGGTTTGCGTTTCTGAATTCGCCTTGCCGTTGTTTTGTTTAAGTAACATTAAGATTAATTACTGATTTGTGTGCGGAGTTTTTCATTACAACTCGTGTCCTCCTTCTCATCTTTCATCGCTGCCTCTCTCTGTCTCTCTCTTCATTCTTCTTCTCCTACTCTACTTCGTTATGCCAGCACCGTGGTGGAATTATTGTTTTACTGTACCATTCTCATACACAATTGAGATAATACATTCTATAGAATGTATAAGTAATTTAATCAATGTATATTGAGACGAGCGGACAAGGCAAAGATGGCAAGATGCCTGAATTCGTACATGCATAATTATATCAATGTATACGTACATGAATGTACTCATAGACACACAAACATGCACGCACATACATACTGCTACATATGCGCACACGTACACGCATATTGTATATATATTTTGTATATTATATATATGTAATATATATATACATATGTATATATTTTATTTGTACGTATAAAAATGTATACACATATACATATATTATATATAATATTTTATATATATATATATATATATATATATATACACACATATATTTTTATCTGTACGTATAAAGATGTATACAGACACATACATACATACATACATACATACATACATACATACATACATACATACATACATACATACACATACATATATATATAGATATGTTTGTGTATATATATATATGATTATATATTTTTATTTTATATATACATAAATATGTAGATATATATATATATATATATGTGTGTGTGTGTGTGCGTGTGTGTTTGTGTGTGTTTGTGTGTGTATATGGACACACATACACATGTACAAACATATGTATCTATGTATTCACCTACACACAAACACAAATATATATGTTTATTATTTTGTAATAATATAGATTATTAGATATCGAATTCTCCCTACGTACACCTACGACCTGGACATTGATACTGGACTTTGATAAGGAATATTGTATTATCACAAAAGAATAATATACATATGCATACACATGCATACACGCGGGTGCGCACGCACACATACGCTCACACTCACACACATACTCGCATACACACATATTAGCTGTATAGTAATTAAACGGTACACCGAAACACCTCCCCGGTCTGTAAGTAGACGGCGTGGTTAAGGCAAAGGTTTCACTGCAGCTAGTATGAAATAGAGGATCGACGAAATTTTATTTTCTATGAAAGTCTGTTCAGTATTTGCTTACTGTATCCTTTCTGTTGAAAGATTGCGATCACACTACGTATGGAAATATGATGAAAAACATGGAAGGCTTGATCAAATTTACATAAATGTATTTTAGTCTATTTTGTATATGCTTAAGTATTTCCTATGCTGACGATATGATGGGGTAATTGGTTTGCTGGTAGTGCTTATTGAAATGTTCACAGCTGTCCGCTTATTTTCAGACATACTGTCTCTTCCTTAATGGTATGCATGTAGGTTTTGAGAACTTTTGATTCTTGAGATTATTTAGCCTCCTTATTTCGAATTGGTACCAATTGCTATTAAGCAATTGGTCTACTCTTTAGATAAATCAAGCATTTATCTGCATAACATTTAATAATCTCTTGTTCGTTTTTGTTGTATATGTATGTACATATATTTATGTATATAAACATATATATGTATGTATGAGTATGTATATATATGTATGTATGAGTATGTATATATATGTATGTATGAGTATGTATATATATGTATGTATGAGTATGTATATATATATATATCTGTAAAATAATATGACAGATAAATTTCCTCTATTTACATAATATTGAGGTCTCTGTCTTTCTTTTGTTATCTTACCGTTTACCAATATATATATATATATATATATATATATATATATATAGTGGAGGTGCAATGGCCCAGTGGTTAGGGCAGTGGACTCGCGGTTTCCATTCCCAGACCTGGCGTTGTGAGTGTTTATTGAGCGAAAACACCTAAAGCTTCACGACTCCAGCAGGGGGTGGGGTGATCCCTGCTGTACTCTTTCGCCACAACTTTCTCTCACTCTTCCGTTGGCATGCTCGCTAAACCAGCGGGGTGGCATCATATGGAGGCTAAAACAATGTGAAGCGTATTGTGGCAACATCTAATAGCCTGGTCGGTCACGGTGATATATATATATATATATATATATATAAAATTTGTTTATGGGAAACGTTTTGAATATTCAAATATAGCTCCTGTTCTATGTAGGATAAAAATAATAACAATAACCGCGCGTAGCGATACATGAAATGTTTATGAATTCCATCCAAGGAATATTATTTTTATTATTATTATTATTATTATTATTATTATTATTATTATTATTATTATTATTATTATTATTATTATTATTATTATTATTATTATTATTATTATTATTATTATTATTATTATTATTATCATCATTATTGTTGTTGTTATTATTATTATTATTATTGTTTGTTTGTGACGTTGTTAGCTAACTCCTACATCATTTTATTGATTTTGATGAAACTTGACACGTGAGTAGAATTTATGTCTGGAAACCTCGTGACATACTCAGATTGTTGAAAAACTCGATAATGCGGCCCCTGGAAGGGACCTTTATATCTACCTCGTATAACTAATCTTTTAAACACCCAATGGAAATAACCCATAGCACCTGTACAATATTCTTTTAAACACTCAAGGGAAATAAACCAGTTCATTGTTTATGTTCGATTATTTTGAATGTTGATTTTTTGTGTGTCCTGTTTCTAATTTTTGCAGACAATATCACTTTTATAATTTATTTGACACGTGAGAAGAACTCTTGTCTGGAAACCTTGTGACATACTTACATTGTTGAAAAAAAATCGATAATGGGACCCTTCCAATGGATCCTTCAATCGACTACAAATCACTAATATTTTATTTAAACAACCCAAAGGAAATAACCCATACCACCTGCAGATTTTAGCGAAGCGATCAATATTTGATTCACACGATCAGCCAACCTAATTCTGAATTTCACTATTCATAGTTTTGAACTGCTAAACATTATTATTGCACTTCCTTAATTTGAATCTTAAACTTTAAAGACTTCATTCATACATTTCTATACATACATCCTTTCTTGAATGTCCATTACTCCGATAATTCTGCATTTTTACAGTTACACTTTTTCCATGACAATATTTTATTCCACAACGTATTTGCAGTGGCTTCATGCAGGCATAGCGTGGATTCGATCCTCGATTGTCAAATTTCACTTAACACTTCAACAGCGCTTTTCTCACGGTAAAACAATAGTTTTTCTGTGAATGACAGCAGTTATACATTTTTCAGATGCCTTCGCTAAGCAGAATAATGTCTTTGTCTCTCGCCAATCTCCGACAACCTCTCTCACCAACCTCCGACAATCTTTCTCGCCAACCTCCGAAAACCTCTCTCACCAATCTCCAACAATCTTTCCCGCCTCCAGCTGACAGTTTTTTGTACTTTTTCGTAGCGGAAAATACACCTTTTGTAGCAGTTGTAACGAAATTGCTTTCTTATATCATAGTAATAAGGCGTTTCAATAGAACATCTTTACCCCCGGGAATTACTGGGTACACCAGCTAGTATATATATATATATATATTCATACGCATATGTATATATATATATATATATATATATATATATTATATATATATATAATATATATATATATTCATAAATGAGGGTGAAAAATTAGATATTAATTTAATAATAAATATTAATTTAATAATACCGTCAGTTTAACACCAAGTGGCCTAGCACATAGAAACCAGGGAGACAGTACAAATTTATATATACGTTAACTCTCTTATATTTATATATATATATATATATATATATATTATATATATATATATAATATATATATATATATATATAATATATATTATATCTATATATATATATTATATATATATATATATATATATATATATATATTATATATATATATATATATATATATATATATATATATATAATATATATTATATATATATATACACGTAGACGCACAATTTTATACATACTGCAGATACTAAAGGTGCGTGGTCTTGTCGTTAAGGTATTCGGCGTGTTTATGTATACAGCTTACTATCATAACAGTGACTAAGATACAGTAGAAATACTGGCCGCGCCATCAAAATTGAGAGCACAACACATTAGAAACATTTAAGACAGAACCAATTACTAAACGAGGATGAACACAATAACCACAGGTTTCATACCCTGGTGATTATAAATACATTCTATGCGTGTTATTTCTCGGTCCATTATCAGTTTAAGATATCGAAGTAAGGTTACATAAAGGGGAAGAAATTGCTAGATTATTTGTTCAACTGAGGGTTTTCTGGCGCCATTTGAAGCAGACAATAGTTTGTAAGTCCCTATAACTGAATGTATACACTAGTATTATCTTTATAATCGAATATTGATGATGATGATGATGATGATGATAATGATGGTAGTAGTAGTAGTTGTGGTGGTAGTGGTGATAGTAGTGATGGTGATGATGATGATGATGATGATGATAATACATTATTATATCTATATATGTGTCTATGAATGGATGCGTTGTGTGCGAATACTAACGCACTTTCACACGTGCATACGCACATAATAGCGCGCGCACACACACACATATACCCGCCTATTTTGCCAGTTCTTATAAATTGCTTAGATGCCACATACTCATACATGCGTGTAGACACATCTACATTTATATACTTCTATTCACGTTTATATACATACTGACGTATAAACATACCCAATCTTATTATATTCACACAGATATTCAGGTAGTAAAATATGCACACGCTCTGATGCACTGACGCATACACATCAATGTATAAAGTCATGCACCGCAATACATCTATCTTTATCATACGCACGTCTATAGATAGCATAAGGAAGAAAGAGAGAAAATGTGAGCAGAGTATAGATTAATAGTTATAAAAAAGATAAATATACTGAAAGATAGGTTTCACCAATTTATATGTTAATACCAATTATTAAATCAATTTGCCGCAAGATTGTCTAACATTAAAAAAGTTAAAACACACAAATAAAAAGATGGGATAAAAAAAAAAACGAGGGAAAAGAAGTTAAAACCATAGTGTGATTATCATAACCGTGATTGACGATGAATTAGACGAGAAAAATGGCGCCATTACCGATCTGTGTCGTCTGCTGATAGAAGGGAGAGAAAAATGACTTAATGCGCCATTGTGGTACCTGATGTTACAGTTCTTTGAAGATAGAAACTGAGAGAGAAATAATTTTGTACTTGGCGAGCGTTCACTGCTTATTTGTAAATATGTCTTAGCCATTTTAGTGGAAGGGTATGCAGTATTATGGAGATCGAATTCACGTCTCTGAGGAAACTTCCTAATGATGGTGCTGATAAAAATATTCCTTTATTTCTATTAATAACACAAAACACGAAGCACAGAAAAATCCATTATTGCAACAATAGCTATACTATTTATGAAAATGTACGAAAATGTTTGTAATACATGTAAGTATGTATATATGTATGTATGTATGTATGTATGTATGTATGTATGTATGTGTGCGTGTGTGTGTGTGTGTATATATATATATATATATACAGAGAGAGAGAGAGAGAGAGAAAGACAGACAGAGACAAATGTATATATACATACATTTCTGTATATATGTGCACTTAAACATATGCATTTAATATATATATACATATATATATGTGCAAATGTGTGTGTGTGTATATATATATATATATACACACACACACATACAGCGCATAAATGTATACACGTGTGTTTATAGGAGCAGTATGGCTGAACGGTTGGAAAATATGCTTTTGCAGCACCTGTTCCCACTTCCACTCTCACTGCGTTATATCTTGGGCTAGTATCATTTTCTATACCCTTAAGTTGACCGATACCGTGTGAGTGAAACTGGGAAAACTCCATAAAAGACCATTGAATAGGAGTTGAACATTTTACCTGTAGTCCAACAAACTTAATCATACTCTGTGTTGCGCTGATTCTACAAGGAAATTACACAAAGGATACACGTACCTGCAGAATGCTCAGTCACTTACACAGTAATTCATGAGATATCAGTTGACTGAACAACTGCATCCACATCATTGATCGAGGGGAATACACCAAAACAACCATTTCCACTGCCGCTAAGCATTTCGCCCGGCATTCGGGTCTGATAAAATAAAGTACCAGTCAAGTACTAGGGTCGACATAATCGAATAACTCAGCATTCCAAAAATATTTCTGATCTCGAGCCTAAATCATAAAGCTTTGGTTGTCCAATCATTCCGATTTAATGAGACTGGACTAGTAGTTTATATGTATCGTACCCTTTTACTCTTTTACTTGTTTCAGTCATTTGACTGCGGCCATGCTGGAGCACTGCCTTTAGTCGAGCAAATCGACCCCAGAACTTATTCTTTGTAAGCCTAGTACTTATTCTATCGGTCTCTTTCTGCCAAACCGCCAAGTTACGGGGATGTAAACACACCAGCATCGGTTGTCAAGCGATGTTAGGGGGACAACCGCAGACACACAAACACACACACTCACATATATATACATATACATATATACGACGGGCTTCTTTCAGTTTCCGTCTACCAAATCCACTCACAAGGCTTTGGTCATCCCGGGGCTATAGTAGAATACACTTGCTCAAGGTGCCACGCAATGGGACTGAACCCGGAACCGTGTGTTTGGTAAGCAAGCTACTTACCACACAGCCACTCCTTGTGAAAATGGTTGCTTGTTGGACGAGGCTGAAAAGTTTAAGGACAAACACTTTCCTTTTCGGTCAAGCCTCCATCAAGCTCTACTTGAAAGAGAAAGTAAGGGTGCAGAGGGAAGCAATTACTTTCAGCGAATTTTGTTAAAAAGTGTCTTGGGGCTGCGGCAAAAATGCTTATGGTGAAGGAATTTCTTTAAGCGTAACAGCAAAAATACTTTATTCTAGTCTTTTACTTGTTTCAGTCATATGATTGTGACCATACTGGAGCACCGC